>NC_081552.1:24591756-24749256 GCF_963082655.1 Stomoxys calcitrans
CTTGACCGACAGAGCCAATTCTAATTTCAGCGAAATCGAGTAATACACGTGTTTTGTTGGCCCAAGAACTTAAATCAGGATATCGGTATATATGGCAGCTAGATCCAAATATGGCCCGATTTTTACCATACTCGGTACGAATGCCGAGGCGCCTAACGCAACTAATGGTGCCTACTTTCCGCATAATCTGTTAATAGGTTAACCTTTTATGGGCCAAAAACCTTCAATCGGGAGATCGGTCTATATGGCAGCTGCATCTAAATCTAGGTCAATGTGGGCCGTATGGGTCTAACATAATGCACTCTATAAAATTTCAACGAAATCGGATAATAAATGTGGCTTTAATGGGCCTAAGACTCGAAATCTGCAGATTGGTCTATATGGGGGCTTTATATGAAGATATAGTCCAATATATTCCATCTTCTAACTTAACCTGCCTATAGATAACAAAGAATCTGTGCAAAGTTTCAGCTCAATATCTTTATTTTTAAAGACTGTAGCGTGATTTCAACGGATAGACGGACTGGCATGTCTAGACCATCCTTCGGTGGTGGGTATAAAAAGAGGACAGAGGACAGAAGACAAGACATCAAAATTAAACCAATGTTCAAGAGAAAAAATTATGGACCCGTCAGCCAATTCAGGTCTGTACAAAACCAAGGAGACTAAAGGCGGGAGGGATTTCTGTCAGTAAAATAGGTGTTCTTCCCTTCACCATCGGTTACCCTGCGTCCAGCGCGACGTCAAGGACCTGACGTTGCAATGACCAATGAGAACGCCTATCAGCAGTAGGTAATCATGCCTCCTCTGGCCCAAGAAAAGCGGCGTCCTGTTTCTCGAAATTCTTGACCACAGAGGTTTTGCCACCACACTCCCATTGAATTAAGACTCATCTTATATATAACAAGTAAAAAGGCGTTAAGTTCGCCCGGGCCGAACTTTGGATACCCATCACCTCGGCTATATATGTAAACCACCTTTCGTCAAAATCCGGTGCAAAACTCATAACTTATGTCCCATAGCAGAAATATGTGGAGGGGCTTAACTTAACTCTTTGTCCCAAATTTCGGCAACATCGGACAATAAATGCGCTTTTTACGGCCTCAAAACCTAAAACCGAGAGATCGGTCTATATGGCAGCTATATCCAAATCTGGACCGATCAGTGCGATAATGTAGAAGTATGTCAAGGGGCTTAACTTAACTCACTGTCCCAAATTTCGGCGACATCGGACAATAAATGCGTGTTTTATGGGCCTTAGACCCCAAATCGGAGGATCGGTCTATATGGCAGCTATATCTAAATCTGAACCGATCTGAGCCAAATTCACAGAGTACGTCGGAGGGCCTAAGACAACGCACTGTCAGCAAAATCGGATAATAAATGTAGCTTTTATGGGCATATAACCCTAAATCGGAGGATCGGTCTATATGGCAGCTATATCCAAATGTGAACCGATCTGAGCCAAATTGACGAAGGACGTTGTAGGGCCTAACACAACTCACTGTCTCAAATAATAGCAAAATCGGCTAATAAATGTGGCTTTTATGGGCCTAAGACCCTAAATGCGAAGATCGGTCTATATGGCAGCTATATCCAAATCTGAACCGATCTGAGCCATATTGACGGAGGATGTCGAATGGCCTAACACAACTCACTGTCCCAAACTTCAGCAAAATCGGATAATAAATGTGGCTTTTATGGGCCTTAGACCCCAAATCGGAGGATCGGTCTATATGGCAGCTATATCCAAATCTAGACCGATCTGAGCCAAATTGACGGAGGATATCGAAGGGCCTAACACAACTCACTGTCCCAAATTTTAGCAAAATCAGATAATAAATGTGGCTTTTATGGGCCTAAGACCCTAAATCGGCCGATCGGTCTATATGGGGGCTATATCAAGATATAGTCCGATATAGCCCATCTTCGAACTTAACCTGCTTATGGACAAAAAAAGAATCTGTGCAAAGTTTCAGCTCAATATCTCAATTTTTAAAGGCTGTAGCGTGATTTCAACAGACAGACGGACGGACATATCTAGATCGTCTTAAATTTTTACGCTGATCAAGGATATATATACTTTATAGGGTCGGAAATGGATATTTCGATGTGTTGCAAACGGAATGACAAAATGAATAAACCCCCATCCTTCGGTGGTGGGTATAAAAATCAGTTTGTGCTTGTTTGTGAGTGAAAATACGGTACATAATTTTTTGATATCCGAAGGGGGGCGGACCCTCCCCCTTACCCTAATTTTCAGAAACGACCGATCTCGGAGATGGGTGGTGCGATTTAAGCAAAATTTTGTGTGCTCTCATATTGTACCCTAAAAATAAAAATTTGGTATCCAAATTTCGGATGGGGTACCTAGGGGCCCACCACACCCTAAAACCTACCAAACATATATTTAGACCAATCACGAAAACATGGGACTCAAATGAAAGGTATTTAGGATAAGAAAACGTATCTGATATCCAATTGTCGGACCAAGTGTTAGGGGGACCACCCCAAACCCCAAAACACCCCTAAACCGGACATATTTACCGACCATGGCAATATGGGACTCAAATGAAAGGTATTTACTAGTAGAATACGAATCTAATATCCAGATGTGGGACCACGTTTCTGGTCCCCAAACAGGACTTATTTACTGACTATATGAATATGGGGCTTAAATAAAAGGTATTTGAATGAAGAATTCGAATATGATGTCCAAATATGGGACAAAGTGTTCGGCGGGACGCCACTCCCCAAAAACATCCCCAAAAGGGACAAATTTACGACCACAGCAATATGGGGTTCAAATGAAAGGTCTTTGGGAGTAAAGCATGAATCTGATATCAATATTCGGGAAAAGTGTCTGTGGGGCCACCCCACCCCCGAAAACACCCCTAAATCAGATATAATGAGAATATCGGGCTGAAATAAAGTATTTTAAGAATGGAGTACACCTTACATCCAATCAATAAAGATCATATGGGATTCAGATAAAGGCACTTATATTGTTAAACTGTTAGTCAAGCGATATACTATTTTCGTAGCATGGTATTTCACTAAAAGCTCTTTGATTGTCGAAAATAAATGTTCCAAGGAAACTTTTGTTCAATATAAAGTAAAAGAAGTCGCAGCGGGGCGGACCCGGGTCAGCTAGTTCTTGTATACAGAAGGACCCAGAAGGGTGGGGAAAAAGAGTGACTTTCCTGGTATATAAGAGATGACTTAACTACAGCAGAACAGAAGAAAGCCCAAAGTTTGAGGGGTGCCAATTACTTGAATCTGTCAATCTTAGGCGTTATTCGTTCCTACACACTAAATATAAAATAGTATTCAACGTCTCTCTACGGGCATTTCTCCTTCCTCCAGAGATCAGCACCGCCGCGGTACCCTGTACATTATCGATCATCCAACGGGGGACACACCAGACATCCATAGGTGAGTATCGAGCGAATAACCGCCTAGTGCACCGTGCCCGTTCTATGCACCCAACTCCTTGCTATCGATTTGCGACTGAAGTAGAGCGCATTTCGGCCCCTTTTTACCCCTTTCTTAAAATTCCTTCTCCAGCTTAGTTTCTGGTAAAAACTCACGCCAAGTACTTTACCTCTGGTGAGAGGGATAGAGCGGCAGCTCTACCCGTTCCAGGAACAGGAAACGGCCACCCACCATAATATCGGCGTATTCCGCATTGGCAACTACCTTCACCCTCTCGAAAGACTTCAGAATCCCATTGATAACCAGAAGCCCCACAATGTGACCAGTGATGATAATTCGGTCTCTTGACATTATAACAACCCTATTTACCCTAATGTCAACCAGATCGCCATGTATGTTCTCGAGCTTTATTAAAATCCCCAAGAATGCTCTCTTTTGGGATGAAAACCACCCCAACCTCCCGCCAACCAGTCGCTATGTAGTCTAGCAAATATACCGTTGCCAGTCCGCATGCAGTTTGGTTTTATTCGTCCTATAACAGAGCCTCCTTGTAGTCTAAGTCTTCTTAAGTCCCCATTCAACCAAACGGGCTGCAATCTTCTGCTCGTGTAGGTCAGAGGGTAGTTTTGCTCATAACTACTTAATATGGCTTCTTTCAGTAGGTTCGCTGCCGATTCAAGTCCACTTCTAACAATAACACTCTTCTCGTAGTCGCCTTTTTGTGGTTTTTAAGTAAGGTTAGGTTAAAGGACACGCAACAGGTTTACGATAGGCGTCGTACTCGCATAATCCATCCGTGATCCAAACCTGGTCAGCCACCTTGTTCTCTGTCACCCCTTGATGGCCTAGAACCCAGCACAATCTGTCACAATCTTGCTACTCCCGACAAGCCTCAACTACACTTGATCCCCATACAGGGCTTTCAACGCCGCCTGACTATCTACATAAATCATAACAGTGTGATAGAGCCGCCGCTCCAGCCTCAGGATCACATCCAAGGCCCTGAGCATCGCAAAAACCTTAGACATACACTGCACCCTTCCATAAGTCTATGTGACTCCCTAATTCCAAGGCACTCAACGAAAACCCCTGCCCCGGTGCACCATCCAGCTTGGAATCATCCGTGTAAAGAGAGGGACTCAAAAACGAGCGGGACGACTTCTACCTCCAGATCGACGTAGTCGTTCCACGCTACCGGCCTTCCGCAGAACAAATGAATGCCCGAAATCAGAAGAGCGCCTAGCGCCTAATTCCCACCGTCGGAGGGCAGTCCTCAACGCCGAGCACTCCACGTACAAGTACAATGGTCTTCGATCCAGCATCGCATTTAGTGTACCATCGCAATGCTCTATAGCTCCTCCATCATACCGGACATCGAGCCCTTGAGCGGGCCATTAGGTACCCAAAGGTGACGGTCGGCAGAAACATAGCAGTATACACCCAGTGGACCGTTCCTAACTTCTACCTATCGAGTTGTGACATGAGTCGAGCGTGATGTATGGACGTAATTGAAAGCTCCTTCTATATCCAAGAAAACCGTTGGGTTGTCTGCCTCCAAGTTCCCCTCTATGTAACCCACCGGGCGCTATTAACCGACCCACCCTTGGTATAGGCATGCTGGTAGTGGCTTATTAACGATGGATCAAGAAGATCCGTGATGTACGCGTCCAACACTCTCTCAAATGTCTTTAAGACGAAAGACTGATTGAAGTGGCTCGGTTTTCCTGCCTTGTTAATGAAAAAGACCCTAACCTCCCACCACACACACGGCACAAAGCCAAGCAAAACACACATTCCATTCAGGAACGTGCAAACTTCTCACACATCAATGAGTGCTGTCCGATTCAAGTTTAAGCTCAACGATAAGAGTCTTTTTATAGCCGGGTCCGAACGGCGCGCCTCCGTGCAAGAAGTTTTTAAATTTTTTTTTATTTTCTCGCCAGGATTTGAGCCCGGGCGGTTAGTGTTATAGGCGGACACACTCTCTGTGCTTTGGTGGCCTCCAAAACATAAGCCCTAAAAATCTTTTCCAGAAGATTTTTAGCCGGGACCGTATGCCAGGCGGCTTCTGTCGTGTCCGCCTATGATAATGAACGTCCGATCAATTCGTAGGGCTTAAACGAATTAACCGCCCGGATTATCCTCCTCTGTTATCATCCTCCTAACAACAGACAGAACCTCAGCACTACTTCGTATCCAAAGGACATCCGTAACGTCGGAAATCACCGGTCCACTGGCCACAACCGAGCAAACTGGAAAGTACATTGCAGCCAGGAGTTCGAGAATTTCGGAACAAGGCTCCGTCCAAGTTCTGTCCTCTCTCCGGACACTACAGAGGGTCTTCGGGTCCTTACATTACTCTTTCTGACATCTAGCGGACTCCTTCACTGCCTCCATCGATTCACAGGAGCCAACTCATGAGACCCCTTTAGCCGATATCATCTCGCCTTTGTACCTACTCTTTATACAGATCCTAATACGTACTCCGACTGATACGACTGGCTTTGTTCTATAGCCTCTACGTGGTTCGCCTCAATGTCTTCAGCTCCCCATTTCACCAAACAGGTTGCGACCTTTTACCAGGGTAGATGAGAGGACTGTTCCCCTCAAAGCTACTCATCATGGCCGTTGCTATCGCGTTCGCTGTCAATTCAAGTTTCCTGGTTCCCACAAGCACCGTGTACATCGACCAGTCAGTCCTTCTAGGATTCCTCTCCCTCTGTGTGAGTTCGTATTTGCCCTTACCAACCCCTTTCGAGATACACGCCATGGCGGTATCACGTCTCTTCACAGATGGAGAAGATTCGCATTTCGCATGCTCTTTAAATTCCGACCCTTAGGAAAAGTAGGCTGGAATCATGATGATCATCAGATCTTCATCCGAAAGGTTAAATACCCCACCCAGCCTTTTGAAACACTCTCCTGACTGACCGTCAGATTGACTTGTTTCTGATGGACAGGTCGGAAGTTGTGGTCTCCCTGGTCACACGAGTATAGGGGAAACGAGGTCCACCATAACATTGTCGCTTCTCTCGGGCTCTAGATCTGCCGCTTCACTTGAAATAGAATATTAACCGCATGAGGCAAAATAATCATAGGTCAGTTTGCGTACTTTTCCAGTAAAAGTTTGCCAGTAAAAATCTGCAGGAGTTACTCTCCTGCCTTTACACTCTTTTGCTATTTATTTGAATTGAACAGCTGGTTTTCTGAAAAATTTTGCTGCAAATTTCTGCTGCGAAAGAAACCTCCAGTAGAAATTTGCAAATAAAATACGCGAACGACTTCCAGTGACAATTTGTGCAAATTTGCTCAAATTTTTGAGTACGCGAAAAATCGTAATGTCGTAGCTATCCTTGAATGGCTTTTATCTGCCCTTTGGTGGTTCATTGGTCGTTTCTTATCTTAGGAGGAAGCATGAAAATCGTATAAAAGGTAGCTGATGTCTTTTGCAGTATATATGACTTTGTTATCGCATAAAAAAATGTTGACTTAAAATTGAGCTGTTCTCCGGGAAGTGGGTCATTATTCATTGATTATGAAATGAAATGCAAATGGGCCACAAATTAACAAGCAGATGCAATTCAGTTGTGATTCAAATATAAATATTTAAATTATCATTATCGAGCCAAAAAGTTGCCTGCAGGCATGTAATCACTAAATAAAAATGCTTTTACTGAATACAGTACAGTTTCAACATTAATCCAGGGAGTAGGTAGCGGAGCGGACCTTTAGTTACATATAAAATAAAAATGAAATTCTTAGCGAAAAATATTTTAAAACAAAGCAGAAATGCCAAGTTCAAATGTGTTAGTCAACATTTTTCAACGGTTGTCAAAAACAAGGTAAAACATTGTTCGCTTCCTCCCCCTAAGGGATTAATTGTATTTTTCTTGCTGCAGCCTGAAAAATGTCCCGCTGCAAAACTTGATTTGCAAGAGGAATGGAATAGGGCCAAACCCTTCTATACAGTGCCCGGTCCTACCAGGCTACAAATGCTGCGAGGCTTTATGAAAGGTGGTGATTTTTATAATAAAAATTTTGACAAAGTTATGCTGATGTGTAGGGAACGCTTTGGTGATATTTACCTCATGCCTGGCATGTTTGGCCAAAACACCAATTTGATAACCTTTAATCCAGAAGACTTTGAGAAAATCTTTCGCACCGTTGGTCCTTATCCCGAAAGGCCTGGAAGTGAGGTTATTACCGATTATCGCAAGGGTAGAAAAGATGATTTGTATAAGGGCAATTTGGGAGCCACAGGAAGGTAAGTTGTGCACTTTTATTCGCTTGAATTGAAGATAGTTAAAGAATGTACATTTTTAGTGGTCCAGAGTGGGTAAAATTTCGCAATACTGTTAATCCAGTGCTAATGCATCCAAAAAATGTAGCTCATTATATGGATCCAACGGTGGAACTGATGCAGGAATTTATAGCAAGGTAAAGAAAGTGGTGTAAAAAAAAAAGGCGCGGCAATCGGAAAACTTCAACGTTCGGTAAAATCCGATTAGAATTTAGCGAAAAAAGCGAAATCAAATGAACAGTGTTAAAAATGTGATATCGAAAACGCGGCGTCAAAAACGCGAAGTAGAAAACGCTGCGTCAATAACACAGCATCAAAAAGGTTGCATCAAGAACGCCTCGTTAAAAACGTTGCCTAAGAATTGAGCGTCCAAAACGCTACATCAAAATCGAGGCATGCTGTTTAAAAAATTTGCAATACAAAGAAAAAAAGCAATAGAAACCAGTGTTGTCTATGACGAGCCAACCTCGACAGCGGTAATTTGCTGCTGAAACAGCAAATTCTTTCTTCTGTTTTTTGAATTTTAAAAAGTTAGAAAAGCTCAAAAATTTCGTAAATATTTAAATTTTTTTTTATTCCATCTTTTTTATACCCTCCACCATAAGATGGGGGGTATACTAATTTCGTCATTCTGTTTGTAACTACTCGAAATATTCGTCTGAGACCCCATAAAGTATATATATTCTTGATCGTCGTGACATTTTATGTCGATCTAGCCATGTCCGTCCGTCTGTCCGTCCGTCCGTCCGTCCGTCCGTCTGTCTGCCGAAAGCACGCTAACTTCCGAAGGAGTATAGCTAGCCGCTGAAATTTTGCAAAACTACTTCTTATTAGTGTAGGTCGGTTGGTATTGTAAATGGGCCATATCGGTCCATGTTTTGATATAGCTGCCATATAAACCGATCTTGGGTCTTGACTTCTTGAGCCTCTAGAGTGCGCAATTCTTATCCGATTGGAATGAAATTTTGCAAGACGTGTTTTGTTATGATATCCAACAACTTTGCCAAGTATAGTTCAAATCGGTTCATAACCTGATATAGCTGCCATATAAACCGATCTTGGGTCTTGACTTCTTGAGCCTCTAGCGTGCGCAATTCTTATCCGATCAGAATGAAATTTTGCAGGACGTGTTTTGTTATGATATCCAACAACTGTGCCAAGTATGGTTCAAATCGGTACATAACCTGATATAGCTGCCATATAAACCGATTTTGGGTCTTGACTTCTTGAGCCTCTAGCGTGCGCAATTCTTATCTGATCAGAATGAAATTTTGCACGACGTGTTTTGTTATGATATCCAACAACTGTGCCAAGTATGGTTCAAATCGGTCCATAACCTGATATAGCTGCCATATAAACCGATCTTGGGTCTTGACTTCTTGAGCCTCTAGAGTGCACAATTCTTATCCGATTGGAATGAATTTTTGCACGAAGTATTTCATTATGATATCCAACAACTGTGCTAAGTATGGTTGAAATCGATCTATAACCTGATATAGCTGCCATATAAACAGATCCGGGGATTTGACTTCTTGAGCTTCTAGAGGGCGCAATCCCTATCCGATTTGGCTGAAATTTTGCATGAGGTATTTTATTTTTACTTTCAACAACTGTGTCAAATAAGGTTCAAATCGGTTCATAACCTGATATAGCTGCCATATAAACCGATCTGGGATCTTGACTTCTTGACCCCTAGAAGTCGCAATTATTATCCGATATGCCTGAAATTTTGTACGACGGATCCTCTCATGACCATCAACAAACGTGTTTATTATGGTCTGAATCGGTCTATAGCCCGATACAGATCCCATAAAAATCGTTCTCTCTATTTTACTTCGTGAGCCCCAATGGGCGCAATTCTTATACGAATTGGCTGAAATTTTACACAGGTCTCCAACATATAATTTAATTGTGGTCCGAACCGGACCATATCTTGATATCGTTTTAATAGCAGAGCAACTCTTTTCTTATATCCTTTTTTGCCTAAGAAGAGATGCCGGGAAAAGAACTCGACAAATGCGATCCATGGTGGAGGGTATATAAGATTCGGCCCGGCCGAACTTAGCACGCTTTTACTTGTTTTTTTTTTTTTTAATTTTACAAGCATATAATTAATTTTTTTTTATTATGTACAATTTGATAATTTTTGATTGAATTTTTTAAAATTTTAAATTAATATCATCAGACAATGTTTGCTGATATCAGCAGACTATTTTTTCTAAATGTATTAACATGTCTTTAGGGCATCACCCCTTCCTCAAAACACCCCCCAAAGGGTAAACATTTTTCGACCATGCCAATATGTGGCTCAAATGAGAGGTATTTGAGATTAGAAAACAAATTTGATAACCTATTTTGGGACTATGTGTTTCGGGGACACCTTATCGTGTAAACTCCCCTAAACCAATGGCAGTATGGGGTTTAAATAAATGGTATTTGAAAGAAAAGCACGATGCTGATATTTTTTCAGGGTGGACCACCTCACCGCCGAAAACACCCCTAAATCAGATATCATGAGAATATCGGGCTGAATAAATGGAGTACACCTTACATCCAATCTTAAATTCGTAGACCAACTGATGATAACTTGAAATATCTCCAATAGCTTTGCATTTTTTATCCATTATCCTTTGTTTGCCTATAAAGAAATATCGGGCAGAAAAATGACAAATGAGATCCATGCCCTCTACCATGGATATGTAAGATTCGGCCCGGACGAACTCTTCACGCTTTTACTTGTTGTCACTCGATTCGTTCGCCAAGTCATTGAAAACAGCTTTTTTCCCTTTATAAAATCAGCTGTTTTCAATGACTTGGCGAACGAATCGAATGACAAAACGAAAAAATGTGTGCTTATCGGCGCGCCACTTGGGCTCGACTATAAAAAGGAGGCTTCTTATCTTTGACCTAAATTTTCAATAAAACCCGCTCCACTGCGCTTTCGCCTTCAAAACGTTACGTAACCTACTCTCCAATAGCTCTGATTCTGTGTACGTTCGTTGACCCTACCCCTCTAACAGTTAAACACAATCTTGGATATTCACACTCTACTAAATAAATTTTTATCTATGGGGAATTCTTGGAAAATTTAAAAAGTAATACAGCAATCAACCGCAACGAAATTCCTACATAAAATTTTTCTTTATTTTAAGGACCGATAGGTTACCATAACAGAGATAATTGCTGCATTATCAATTTTTACCACTCTGCCTTCTCTCTGTTCGTGGTGGCGTCTTCATTCCGTTAATCCATTTGTAAACAGACGACGCTTTTCTAAATGTTAGCGCTGCCATCTATAAGAGAATGGTTTAGACTTTAATACCCAAAATGTTTATAAAATAACTTAAAAGTTCTCCGTTCCATATCGCCCCGTATGCTTGCGCGACTTGCTTGGAGCGACTTAGCGCCCATAACATTGATCCTCATGTGTTAGTTGTCTATAATTGACCTGTTGAATAATCATAATTTAGCCTTTTTAAATCAAATCAAATTGCCATATTAAACGATACTCAGTGTTAAAGAACTAATTTGCCGGTCTTTATATTAGGTGCGGTGGCGACAGTTCTCAGTAAATAAACCGTGTAAAACTTTTAATCAAGAAAGTATCGCCCAGCAGCATGTTGTTTGGATTTGTCTGGGAAAAGAAGGCTTCTTGTCAATGAGCTAAAAATGTCGGGAGTAGATTACGAATATGGTCAGGAAAGAGGAATAGGAGATATAATTTGTCGATATTGGAAGGGGCGGACCCTCCCCCGTTACCCCAAAAACACTACCTAAAGTCAAGGTTTACCGATCGGGACAATATGGAATGAAAGGTATTGGAGAGTATAATACGAATATGGTACTAAAAGCTAGGTCCAAGGATCCCAGGGGCCACTCCAACCCCAAAAGTTCCCTACACAAACATATTGGACGTACATATCATTATGGAACTCAAAAGAAAGGTATTCGGGAGAAGATTGCGAATATGACGTAAAAAATTATGTCTAAGTATTTGCGGGCCGCCCCACCAAAAGGCCCCCTAAACGGGAATTTTACTCGATCATAGCTATGTAAAACTCAAATGAAAGGTATTTGGGAGTTGATATATATGACATTAAACTTTGTGTCCAAGAATCTAGGTGGCGCTCTACCTCCAATAGATTATTTAACCAATTAAAAAAATGGGGGATATTTCTTAGTTGAGTGCGTCATTCAAATATGGGCTCAAGTGGCAGATGAAGTGTGGTGCCCAACCCTCATATAGACACCCTCCACCAAACGGCTGTATACACCAATTATGACGTTATGGGGTTAAAATAAAGGTATAAGTTTGTGTACTGCGAATCTGATATCTTCATTCTGCTCATACATCTAGCGGCCAACCTCACCCCAAAGCAGTCGATCAATCGTAATGACCTTACAGGACACTGTGTGATTTAATTAATGTGTGGGGACACAAATAAATGTAGGCCGCCATATACCAAAAATTATAACGTTTAGCGTGATAGAAGGAGTTGCAAACCGTAATGTTAAGATTGCAACCATTTTTAGCTCATCGCTAGACAAGACCAAACGACGTGCTGCTGGGCAACATTTTTTTGTTCAAAAGTTTTACAGGGGCGGCTGGCGGCTTTTGGCGAGCGTCGGATCTTGAAGCAAGCGGCTCGCCACAACAAGGGATACGTGTGCAATCCCATAAAACCCATGCGGTTGGGGCGCTGGGCCAGTAACCCGTCCCCGGAAAACTGAGAACTACTATGAGAAACAAAGTAATAGTAAAAACGGAACTCCCTAACGTTGCGACCCACGCAAACGAAAAGGACCATGATTTGCGGATCTGCACCTGGAATGTCCGGACTCTTTATAGAGAAGGGGCAGTATACGCGCTGGCAGATGTATTAGAGAAGTACAAGGCAGATATTAACGCCTTACAGGAAGTGCGATGGACTGGGAATGGCGTCACTACAACACCAAACGGTGACGAACTATACTATAGCTGCCATAACACGAGGCATGATTTTGGCTGTGGATTTGTGGTTAGTCGGAGACTGAAACACCTTGTCTCCAGCTTTACTCCGGTGGATGAGAGGCTAGCCACAATCCGCATAAAAGCCAAATTCTTCAACATCAGGCTTATTTGTGCCCATGCCCCGACGGAAGTCAAAGACGAGCTGACCAAGGATATTTTCTACGAGCGCCTAAAGAGAGAATATGACCGCTTCCCCCCCCCCATGATATTAAAATCGTTTTAGGAGATTTTAATGCGCAAATAGGGAAGGAAGACATTTTTGTTCCAACAGTCGGAAAGTTTGGCCTCCACTAGATAACGTCCAGTAATGGGTTGAGGCTGATAGATTTCGCCGCGGCAAAAAACATGGTAGTTAGTAGCACCAGATATCAATATAAAAATATTCACAAAGCCAAAGGGCTGTCACTCGATCAAAACACGAGAAACCAAATTGATTACGTTATGATAGATGGAAGGCATTCATCCAGCGTGTTAGGATCGATCCGTGGAGCGAATATAGATTCGGATCATTACCTTGTTGCAGCAAAGGTTCGCACCCGATTGAACATGGCGAGGAAAGTAAGATCTGACACTGCACGGAAGCTGGACATTGAAAAGCTGCAGACACAACAAATGGCAGCGGCATACTCCACTTGACTGACTCAAGTGCTTGATGAAAGCACTACTTGTTCCGATGATATAATGGCGCAGTGGCAAACTATTGCCCACTCCATGGAAAATGCCGCAAAATCCGTACTTGGGTACCGGAAGCCTCCTCCAAAAAACCCATTGTACGACCAAAAGTGTCGAGATGCTACTGAAGCCAAGAATGCGGCATATAGAGCAACCCTGCAAGCAGTAGCAACGCCCCAGATGAATGAGAGGTATCGGAAGAAAAGGAGAGAGGAGAAACGAGGAGAAACGCCTATTCCGCAGAAAGAAAAAGGAAATGGAAAGACGTGAGTGCGAGCGAATTGAGATGTACAGGAGTCAGAATGAAGTACGGAAATTCGACCAAAGAATTAAACATCAAACCGATGGCTTTGGTGCAGGCACATCCTCCTGCAGAGATGAAGAAGGAAATCTGGTAACTGACACAGATAACATGCTGAGGATATGGAAAGAACATTTTACCCAACTGCTAGTGTCCGTAGTTGGCGGCGAAGAGAATACCGCAGAACCAATCCCTGATGATGGTATGGAATGTCAGAATGAGGTCCAAGTATCAGTGACCCGACTAAAGAACAACAAGGCTTTTGGCGAGCGTCGGATCTTGAAGCAAGCGGCTCGCCACAACAAGGGATACGTGTGCAATCCCATAAAACCCATGCGGTTGGGGCGCTGGGCCAGTAACCCGTCCCCGGAAAACTGAGAACTACTATGAGAAACAAAGTAATAGTAAAAACGGAACTCCCTAACGTTGCGACCCACGCAAACGAAAAGGACCATGATTTGCGGATCTGCACCTGGAATGTCCGGACTCTTTATAGAGAAGGGGCAGTATACGCGCTGGCAGATGTATTAGAGAAGTACAAGGCAGATATTAACGCCTTACAGGAAGTGCGATGGACTGGGAATGGCGTCACTACAACACCAAACGGTGACGAACTATACTATAGCTGCCATAACACGAGGCATGATTTTGGCTGTGGATTTGTGGTTAGTCGGAGACTGAAACACCTTGTCTCCAGCTTTACTCCGGTGGATGAGAGGCTAGCCACAATCCGCATAAAAGCCAAATTCTTCAACATCAGGCTTATTTGTGCCCATGCCCCGACGGAAGTCAAAGACGAGCTGACCAAGGATATTTTCTACGAGCGCCTAAAGAGAGAATATGACCGCTTCCCCCCCCCCATGATATTAAAATCGTTTTAGGAGATTTTAATGCGCAAATAGGGAAGGAAGACATTTTTGTTCCAACAGTCGGAAAGTTTGGCCTCCACTAGATAACGTCCAGTAATGGGTTGAGGCTGATAGATTTCGCCGCGGCAAAAAACATGGTAGTTAGTAGCACCAGATATCAATATAAAAATATTCACAAAGCCAAAGGGCTGTCACTCGATCAAAACACGAGAAACCAAATTGATTACGTTATGATAGATGGAAGGCATTCATCCAGCGTGTTAGGATCGATCCGTGGAGCGAATATAGATTCGGATCATTACCTTGTTGCAGCAAAGGTTCGCACCCGATTGAACATGGCGAGGAAAGTAAGATCTGACACTGCACGGAAGCTGGACATTGAAAAGCTGCAGACACAACAAATGGCAGCGGCATACTCCACTTGACTGACTCAAGTGCTTGATGAAAGCACTACTTGTTCCGATGATATAATGGCGCAGTGGCAAACTATTGCCCACTCCATGGAAAATGCCGCAAAATCCGTACTTGGGTACCGGAAGCCTCCTCCAAAAAACCCATTGTACGACCAAAAGTGTCGAGATGCTACTGAAGCCAAGAATGCGGCATATAGAGCAACCCTGCAAGCAGTAGCAACGCCCCAGATGAATGAGAGGTATCGGAAGAAAAGGAGAGAGGAGAAACGAGGAGAAACGCCTATTCCGCAGAAAGAAAAAGGAAATGGAAAGACGTGAGTGCGAGCGAATTGAGATGTACAGGAGTCAGAATGAAGTACGGAAATTCGACCAAAGAATTAAACATCAAACCGATGGCTTTGGTGCAGGCACATCCTCCTGCAGAGATGAAGAAGGAAATCTGGTAACTGACACAGATAACATGCTGAGGATATGGAAAGAACATTTTACCCAACTGCTAGTGTCCGTAGTTGGCGGCGAAGAGAATACCGCAGAACCAATCCCTGATGATGGTATGGAATGTCAGAATGAGGTCCAAGTATCAGTGACCCGACTAAAGAACAACAAGGCTTTTGGCGAGCGTCGGATCTTGAAGCAAGCGGCTCGCCACAACAAGGGATACGTGTGCAATCCCATAAAACCCATGCGGTTGGGGCGCTGGGCCAGTAACCCGTCCCCGGAAAACTGAGAACTACTATGAGAAACAAAGTAATAGTAAAAACGGAACTCCCTAACGTTGCGACCCACGCAAACGAAAAGGACCATGATTTGCGGATCTGCACCTGGAATGTCCGGACTCTTTATAGAGAAGGGGCAGTATACGCGCTGGCAGATGTATTAGAGAAGTACAAGGCAGATATTAACGCCTTACAGGAAGTGCGATGGACTGGGAATGGCGTCACTACAACACCAAACGGTGACGAACTATACTATAGCTGCCATAACACGAGGCATGATTTTGGCTGTGGATTTGTGGTTAGTCGGAGACTGAAACACCTTGTCTCCAGCTTTACTCCGGTGGATGAGAGGCTAGCCACAATCCGCATAAAAGCCAAATTCTTCAACATCAGGCTTATTTGTGCCCATGCCCCGACGGAAGTCAAAGACGAGCTGACCAAGGATATTTTCTACGAGCGCCTAAAGAGAGAATATGACCGCTTCCCCCCCCCCATGATATTAAAATCGTTTTAGGAGATTTTAATGCGCAAATAGGGAAGGAAGACATTTTTGTTCCAACAGTCGGAAAGTTTGGCCTCCACTAGATAACGTCCAGTAATGGGTTGAGGCTGATAGATTTCGCCGCGGCAAAAAACATGGTAGTTAGTAGCACCAGATATCAATATAAAAATATTCACAAAGCCAAAGGGCTGTCACTCGATCAAAACACGAGAAACCAAATTGATTACGTTATGATAGATGGAAGGCATTCATCCAGCGTGTTAGGATCGATCCGTGGAGCGAATATAGATTCGGATCATTACCTTGTTGCAGCAAAGGTTCGCACCCGATTGAACATGGCGAGGAAAGTAAGATCTGACACTGCACGGAAGCTGGACATTGAAAAGCTGCAGACACAACAAATGGCAGCGGCATACTCCACTTGACTGACTCAAGTGCTTGATGAAAGCACTACTTGTTCCGATGATATAATGGCGCAGTGGCAAACTATTGCCCACTCCATGGAAAATGCCGCAAAATCCGTACTTGGGTACCGGAAGCCTCCTCCAAAAAACCCATTGTACGACCAAAAGTGTCGAGATGCTACTGAAGCCAAGAATGCGGCATATAGAGCAACCCTGCAAGCAGTAGCAACGCCCCAGATGAATGAGAGGTATCGGAAGAAAAGGAGAGAGGAGAAACGAGGAGAAACGCCTATTCCGCAGAAAGAAAAAGGAAATGGAAAGACGTGAGTGCGAGCGAATTGAGATGTACAGGAGTCAGAATGAAGTACGGAAATTCGACCAAAGAATTAAACATCAAACCGATGGCTTTGGTGCAGGCACATCCTCCTGCAGAGATGAAGAAGGAAATCTGGTAACTGACACAGATAACATGCTGAGGATATGGAAAGAACATTTTACCCAACTGCTAGTGTCCGTAGTTGGCGGCGAAGAGAATACCGCAGAACCAATCCCTGATGATGGTATGGAATGTCAGAATGAGGTCCAAGTATCAGTGACCCGACTAAAGAACAACAAGGCTTTTGGCGAGCGTCGGATCTTGAAGCAAGCGGCTCGCCACAACAAGGGATACGTGTGCAATCCCATAAAACCCATGCGGTTGGGGCGCTGGGCCAGTAACCCGTCCCCGGAAAACTGAGAACTACTATGAGAAACAAAGTAATAGTAAAAACGGAACTCCCTAACGTTGCGACCCACGCAAACGAAAAGGACCATGATTTGCGGATCTGCACCTGGAATGTCCGGACTCTTTATAGAGAAGGGGCAGTATACGCGCTGGCAGATGTATTAGAGAAGTACAAGGCAGATATTAACGCCTTACAGGAAGTGCGATGGACTGGGAATGGCGTCACTACAACACCAAACGGTGACGAACTATACTATAGCTGCCATAACACGAGGCATGATTTTGGCTGTGGATTTGTGGTTAGTCGGAGACTGAAACACCTTGTCTCCAGCTTTACTCCGGTGGATGAGAGGCTAGCCACAATCCGCATAAAAGCCAAATTCTTCAACATCAGGCTTATTTGTGCCCATGCCCCGACGGAAGTCAAAGACGAGCTGACCAAGGATATTTTCTACGAGCGCCTAAAGAGAGAATATGACCGCTTCCCCCCCCCCATGATATTAAAATCGTTTTAGGAGATTTTAATGCGCAAATAGGGAAGGAAGACATTTTTGTTCCAACAGTCGGAAAGTTTGGCCTCCACTAGATAACGTCCAGTAATGGGTTGAGGCTGATAGATTTCGCCGCGGCAAAAAACATGGTAGTTAGTAGCACCAGATATCAATATAAAAATATTCACAAAGCCAAAGGGCTGTCACTCGATCAAAACACGAGAAACCAAATTGATTACGTTATGATAGATGGAAGGCATTCATCCAGCGTGTTAGGATCGATCCGTGGAGCGAATATAGATTCGGATCATTACCTTGTTGCAGCAAAGGTTCGCACCCGATTGAACATGGCGAGGAAAGTAAGATCTGACACTGCACGGAAGCTGGACATTGAAAAGCTGCAGACACAACAAATGGCAGCGGCATACTCCACTTGACTGACTCAAGTGCTTGATGAAAGCACTACTTGTTCCGATGATATAATGGCGCAGTGGCAAACTATTGCCCACTCCATGGAAAATGCCGCAAAATCCGTACTTGGGTACCGGAAGCCTCCTCCAAAAAACCCATTGTACGACCAAAAGTGTCGAGATGCTACTGAAGCCAAGAATGCGGCATATAGAGCAACCCTGCAAGCAGTAGCAACGCCCCAGATGAATGAGAGGTATCGGAAGAAAAGGAGAGAGGAGAAACGAGGAGAAACGCCTATTCCGCAGAAAGAAAAAGGAAATGGAAAGACGTGAGTGCGAGCGAATTGAGATGTACAGGAGTCAGAATGAAGTACGGAAATTCGACCAAAGAATTAAACATCAAACCGATGGCTTTGGTGCAGGCACATCCTCCTGCAGAGATGAAGAAGGAAATCTGGTAACTGACACAGATAACATGCTGAGGATATGGAAAGAACATTTTACCCAACTGCTAGTGTCCGTAGTTGGCGGCGAAGAGAATACCGCAGAACCAATCCCTGATGATGGTATGGAATGTCAGAATGAGGTCCAAGTATCAGTGACCCGACTAAAGAACAACAAGGCAGCAGGAGTCGACGGGTTACCCATTAAACTATTTAAGACCGGAGGCGAGACGCTGATAAGGCGTATGCATCAGCTTATCTGCGCAATCTGGCTAGAAGAACGCATACCCGATGATTGGAACCTCAGCATACTCTGTCCCGTACACAAGAGAGGAGACAAGAAGGAACGTGCGAACTACAGAGGAATAAGTCTCCTCCCCATCGCATACAAGATACTCTCAAGAGAGAGTATCTATCAATGCAAGTTTAGACCTGGTAAATCCACCCTAGACCAGATATTCACACTGCGCCAAATCCTGGAAAAGACCCGAGAAGGACAAATCCACACCTACCATCTCTTTGTTGACTACAAAGCCGCTTTCGATACTCCTTTACGTTCAAAGGTATTTCAAGCCATGTCTGAGTTTGGTATCCCTGCAAAATTAATAAGACTCTGCAGGATGACACTTGCTGATACGCGTTCCTCAGTAAGAATTGGAAATAATCTTTCCGAACCATTCAAAACCAAACGAGGTTTCAGACATGGAGACAGCCTATCGTGCGATCTCTTTAATATCCTGCTGAAGAAGATTATACGAGATGCAGATGTGAATAGATATGGCACACTAATCACAAGAGAACACATGCTACTATCATAGGTTGATCACCGGAAGTAGTAACTGCAGCCTTTGAAAGAATCGAAAGAGAGTCGGTGAAAATGGGTCTGGCAGTAAATGGAGATAAGATAAAATGGATGGTTTCAACTCCCAAAAAGCCTTACACAACCGAGCAGATAAAGAAAATGGAGAAAGTTGGGAACCACAACTTTGAGACAGTCAGTAACTTTGTCTACCTCGGAACCACCGTAACCGAAACGAATGACACCAGTTTTGAGATTAAGCGAAGAATAATACTGGCAAACAGATGCTACTTTGGACTAAGTAAGCAGTTTAGAAACAAGGCCACCTCTCGACAGACGAAGATTACACTATACAAGACACTAATACTACCCGTGCTGTTATATGGTTCTAAAGCAAGGGTACTTGTGAAAGCAATTGAGGCAATGCTTGGAGTATTTGAGAGAAATAATCTTCGTAAAATATATGGACCAGTTTGCGTTAGTGGAGAATATAGGCGACATATGAACCACGAGCTGTATGAGCTGTATGACGACAATAGCATAGTTACATGCATCAAAATACAATACAACGGCTGCGTTGGCTAGGTCATGTTGTCAGAATGGATGAAGAAGCTCCAGCAAAGAAGTCTTTTGGAGGCAAACACGGTGGTACACGCAAACCGAGAAGACTAAAAGCCCGGTGGAAAGATCAAGTTGTGGGAGACACCTCGAAACATGGTGTCAGAGATTTTAGAATGAGCGCAGAAGATCGAGGCGCATGGAACGCTATTCTACATTTGGCTAGTGGAACAAATACTCTGTCATAGCCAATTAAAGTAAGGAAAGTAACATGAACTGAAAGAAGACAGAGTGGTCAAAATTGATCATACAGCATTCGCTATAACTTCGTTGCGGTTGTTTGTGGTATTATTTTTTATTTTTGCCACTCTAAGACGGGCCTTAACAATAATTTCCAAAAACACCAGATTTCGGAGATGGGTTGGGCGATTTAAGCGAAATTTTGTTGGCACACTTACATTAATCTAAAATCAATATCAGGCATGAACTTAGGGGCGTGGCATGGAAAACAGTCAAGGATTTTGTAAGTAGCAGGGAATTCCTATCATAATTTATTTTTTCGGGGTTACTTTTTAGTTTTTAGAGCACACAACAAACCGATTACAGGCTTAGATGCATGTCTATAGTGCCATGGGGCAGATTAATATCTGCAGCGTCTTTTCAACCTAACCTTACTTAAAATCAAAAATTTTGTTTCAGAATCTTAGGTGGGTTGCCTAGGAGACCCACCCACAAAACCCACCAAACGGATATATAGACCAATCACTACAATGTGGGTATAAAATTAAAGGTATTTGAGAGTAGAAGTGAATCTGTTATCAAATTGTTGGACTTAGTGTTTCGTGGGTCACCCCACCCCCAAAAAACCCCTAAAATCGGACATATTTATCGACCATGGCAGTATGGATCTTAAATGAAAGGTCTTCGGAAGTCTGTGTCTTTTGAGACCATGTGTCTGGGGATCCACCACACCCTTAAACAGGACTTTTAGTTATTGGGGTTTAAATAAGAGGTATATGAGAGTAGAAAAATCCACAGGAATATTGGAATACATTTTCAACTGAAATTTAGCAGAAATTTCCAAATTAAGAGTACTTTTCTCCAACATAGCATTATCGGGCGCAGCGGAGCGGGCCGGGCTCAGCTAAACCGATCTCCCGATTTGACTTCTTGAGCATCTGGAAGACCCAATTTTCATCCGATTTGCCTGAAATTTTGCGTTTGGTGTTCTGTTAAGACTTCCAACAACTGTGATAAGTACGGTTGAAATCGCTCAAGAGCCTTATATTGAGCCTTGAGCCCTTACAAGCCGTAATTTTTGTCCAATTTTGCTGAAATTGAGGATGTTGTGTTTTATTATGACTTAAATTTTG
The DNA here is from genome assembly GCF_963082655.1 of Stomoxys calcitrans. Lineage (NCBI taxonomy): Eukaryota > Metazoa > Arthropoda > Insecta > Diptera > Muscidae > Stomoxys > Stomoxys calcitrans. The sequence continues at coordinate 24,613,178 of NC_081552.1, forward strand.
CACATAGTAATCTGTTAAAACTTTCAGCGACTGTGCCAAATACGGTCCGAATCAGTTTATAACCTGATATAGTTCCCATGTAAATTGGTCTCTCGATCATCCTTGTTCGGTTCCTAGAGCATTCATTTTTTCTGGTTTGACAAAAGTTTGGTATGCAGAATAAAATTAGGCCGTTCAGCTGTTTTTAGTTTGTTTGAATTTTTAGCAGAATTTATGGTGGTGGGTCCCTAAGATTCTGCCCGACCGAACTTAGCACGCTTTTACTTGTTAGTAGAATTACCATCAAGAAAACCCGACCTAGAGGGTTGCTGGCAGCCCCAGCACTAGGTACCGATGCGAAGGCTCAATCTGCTATCCATCTAAAAATATCACGATTACAGAAACATCAACAAGAAATGATGGAACTGATAACCCCCCAATGACGACCTATGGATTCAGAACTCTCTCAGAAGCATTGAGATTTTATCAAGCCCAGAACGAGATGTCAAACTACAAACTACCACCTCGATGTAAGTGAAGTACGATGGCCGATATCCGGAGCTATGGATGCCGAAGTTTGCTAATAACTACTAAATTTCCCATGAACATTCTATTAAGGAACAGGGAATACTTCTCTTATATCAATGAGTGCACTCCGATTAAAATGTTAAGCTCAATGATAAGGGACCTCCTTTATTATGCCGAGTCCGAATGGCGTGCCACATAGCGACACCATTTGGTAGAGAAGTTTTAATCATCTAACATTAGTAAGGGGATAACCACCTCTGAAAACTTTTCTGATGTTCACGTCCGGGTTTGAACCCAGGCGTTCGGCGTCTTAGGCGGACATACTAACCTCTGCGCTACGGTGGCCTCCCTTCAAGATGGCCACCTATGAAATGGCAAGGTGGCTATCATTTCCACCGAACAAATGGGGTCGGTCTTTTACTGTCGCCGAAAGCAAAGCGAGCTCTTCTATCAAAAAATGTTATATCGGCAAGCATCATGACGGCCAAGATTGAATTCAAAACTTCGCAAAATATCTATTGTACAATGCTATGCGCCAACCGAACCCGATGACGACGAAACAAAGATTCAATTCTATTCCCAACTCGACTCAGTGGTACGCCCTCTACCAAAAAGGCGACATTAAACTTGTAATGGGAGATTTTAATGCCAAGGTTGGCAATAACAACAATCATGGGAATGCAAGGACTTGGCGATACCAGGAATGACAATGGCAACAGGTTGGTTGATTCCTGCCCAAAAAAACCGGCTCATGGTTGGAGGCACAAAATTTCCCCATAAAAATATACACAAATATACTTGGGAATCACCAGATGGAAATACCCGTAATCAAATTCTTTCTGGGTTCGCTGATGGATGTGAAAACTAGACGAGGAGCCGACATTGATAGTGACCACACGCTCTTAGTCTACGCCCAGCCTTAGTGAAAAGACTCAAACAAAAAGCACAAAGTTCAACCTCTTTAACCTAAAAGACCCCGAAACACCGCACATATACAAGGCAACATTAGCGGGGAAGCTACAAAATAACACCGATACGTGGGACGACACAACAGCAGCATGTACGGCGCAGAGGACTGCATGAGACTCTAAATTTGCCACTCAAATGCCACTTGTGCCAAAGCAAGTGCCTGTTATGCATGCCACATCAAAACAATATTAGCTAGAAACGCTCTTCATATGACAATAAAGCATGAGTTGATCGAACGTTTCAGCAATCGTTCAGTGGATGTGCTGTTCAATTTGAGTGTCGGACATCGTATGTTGTTTGCGAACGAGCACTACTCAGTTGAGTGTCATGTGAAGCCAAGGCAAGCAGAGGAAAGCCACAACAGACAAACAAACGGCAAAGACACATAGATCAGGAATGTTCAGCCCTTCGTGGCAGCGTTGGCAACACAGCGGCATTCAGTGTTGCCGTTTTTGCGCTTTTTCTACCAAGTTTGCTCGGATGGATTTATACATTTTAGAATTTGGTCGGATGAACGACCTCAAAGCGATTTTGGTAGACAATTCTGTTCTATTAGTAACATACATTTTTTATTTACAAAAAAATTTACAAAAAATTTTATCAAAATTTTGTCGTTTTATAGAAAATATCAAAATTTTGTCTTTTTTATTTAAGACATTTTTAATTGTGTTCGGGTAGTTGAGGATTTGGTAGGTTTTCTGCACATTTTGGTTGGAAATTATTTCTGTTTTCTGTTTCTGTGGCAACACTGCACGCATTATTATTCTCTTTGTTTCAGTCGTTGTTGAGACATTGATAGCTGTGTGTATGTCAACTATTCAGTTACGAGCCATGTGAGTCTCGTGAGTATTGCTCAAAATGTAAAATACGACCAGTAATCATTTTATGCTCATGAGCAAAAACACTTAACGAATCATAAGATGCCATTTCATGTTTTGATGATTGAGAGTCGTAAGCGTCAACAACGATTGCTGGTATAAGGTGTGAGCGTGTTATTCACTTCATGTCTATCGTGTGCACTCATTTGAAAGTGGCTTGCTGCTATTCTCTGGTACAGAGACGGCCACCTCTATCATAGGCATTGCATGACGAACCCAAAAACCATGAAAAGCAACGAAACTATAGAGGAAATAAAACACCCGAAACGTTTATGCAACGCTCTGCTACGAGCAAAATCAAGCGTAACTAAAATCGTGGCCAGGACTGAATATCGCGTCTCCGGCTCGTTGGCCCAACGCCTAGTTCGCAGAGATTAGCGACAATTTTTAATATACTGGCAGAGCAAGCCGAAAATGCCGCTAATATTGGCAACATGTGTGGTGTTTACGAGGCGATAAAACAAATGAGCGGCAACAATACAAGGCCAACTGCAATTATAAAAGATGAGGACGGATCGGAATTAACAACACCCGAACAGCAATTAGAGCGATGGCGAGTTTCTTCAGCTCCGAAGAACCAGAAACTAAGGACGCAAGCTCCGATCCCCCTAATCCCTTTGTGCACCGAAACCCATACAGGCATATATCTATCTGCTGAACTGTATGGGGCATAACCCGTAGCGCAAGCGATCACCCCAATAATCAGGAAGGCCTAGAATACAAGCGCTGTCCCCTCGGAATGGAAAAAGGGGATCATCGTCACAATCCCAAAGAAGGGTGCCCTCACCTAGTGATGGCAAGTCTTCTTCTGCAGTGTATTTCGCCTGCACTTGACAGCATTTTGAGGAAGGAACAGGCAGGTTTTCGGCTAGGACGCTCTTGTGCCGGTATGGGGCATAACCCGTAGCGCAAGCGATCACCCCAATAATCAGGAAGGCCTAGAATACAAGCGCTGTCCCCTCGGAATGGAAAAAGGGGATCATCGTCACAATCCCAAAGAAGGGTGCCCTCACCTAGTAATGGCAAGTCTTCTTCTGCAGTGTATTTCGCCTGCACTTGACAGCATTTTGAGGAAGGAACAGGCAGGTTTTCGGCTAGGACGCTCTTGTGCCGACCACACTAACTCCCTGCGTATAGTCATTGAACAGTTTAGTCATCGACTTCGAGCGTGCGTTTCGAAAGCTTCAATGTGGAGCAAGTATAGGAATGCTGAAATTTCAGTCCGTTTCAATGGAAAAGAAAGCCGACCTTTCGGGATCGATAAAGCAGTGAAGCAGGTTGGATCCTATCGCCGACGCTATTTTTAATTCTTTTATTGCCGTATTAGAAGCAACAAATGCTGAGGCACCATATGGCATACGTTGGGGCATAAACGACTTCCTAGGAGACATCGGCATAAAGGCGAAATTGGAACGATTGAATGAAAGTGCTGCCAAAGTCGGCCTAAAGATAAGACCAAATTGACGAGGATAAGAACATCAAATTTGCTCAAACTGCTCACTATAAGATTGAAGACGTTGACAACTTTTCCTATCTTGGCAGCAAAATAATAAAGGACAGACAAAGCTAGAAGTGCCTTTCTTAATCTCAGCATAGTTTGGAGTTGGAATGATAACTCATATAATACAAAAGTCAGCATCTTCTACAGTAGTGTGAAATCTATTTTTTATTGGTTGAGTCATATCCTACGCCGACCGCAATGATATAGCGAGAAATGTCCTAGACTGGAACCCACAAGGACAGCGAAGGAGGGGACGCCTGAAAAACACATAGATCCGCTGTACGAAAACAGAGTTGGAATCAACCCATATAACGTGGAATCAGGCCAAGGCTTTGGCCAACGATAGAGCTAGATGGAGAGAACTTGTCATATGTCTATACCGCGGCGACAACAAAGAGTTAAAAAACGCTACGCCTTAAACACTGTACCAAAATGGCCGCACTTAAAACATGACCTGATGGAAGATTTGTGGCCAGATAGTTGCAAAAACAAGAATTTTGCTAAATCCGATATCAATTCTGCAAAAAACGCAACATCAAATTGGCAGGGTAAAAAATGCGATGTAGAGAAGGTAGCATCAAAAGCGTCAATTTGTGTTGAAAAACTCTTATGGATAGTTTTATGAGACATTTTTTAGGAGGCATCAAAAAGGCACCCTTAAAGACTCTTGCAACACAAGAAAAATAAACAATAACAATAACTTTAAGAATGTAACTAAAGTAAGAAATTAGGTGCACTAATGAGTTCACACACCCTTGCTCAACTTTTTTTTTCATAATATATTGGGTTGCCCAAAAGGTAATTGAGGATTTTTCATATAGTCGGCGTAGACAAATTTTTTCACAGCTTGTGACTCTGTAACTCAGTTATCAGCTGTTACTTTTAGCTTGCTTTAGAAAAAAGTGTAAAAAAAAGTATATTTGATTAAAGTTCATTCTAAGTTTTATTAAAAATGCATTTACTTTCTATTAAAAAATCCGCAATTACTTTTTGGGCAACCCAATACTTACTGCGTAGACCACCAACCTTTTATACCCTCAACCATAGGATGGGGGTATATTAATTTCGTTATTCCGTTTGTAACACCTCGAAATATTCGTCATGACATTTTAAGTCGATCTAGCCATGTCCGTCCGTCCCTTCGTTCGTTCGTCTGTCCGTCTGTCTGTCGAAAGCAAAATATCTTTCGAAGGAATAAAGCTAGACGCTTGAAATTTTGCATGAATACTTCCTATTAGTGTAGGTCGGTTTGGTTTGTAAATGGGCTATATCGGTCCATGTTTTGATATAGGTGCCATATAAACCCAACCTGGATCTTGACTTCTTGAGCCACACGAAGGCGCAATTTTATCCGATGTGGTTGAAATTTTGCATGTGGTCTTTTGTTAAAGATTCCAACTACTATGCCAAGTATGGTTCAAATCGGTCTAAGTTGCCATATAGCTGCCATATAAACCGATCCGGGTTCTGACTTCTTGAGCCTCTGCAAATGTAAATTTGCCCATGAACATTCCATGAGGGAACAGAGGCAATATTCTCACATATCAATGAGTGCTGTCCTATTCAAGTTTAAGCTCAATGATAAGGGCTATTCTTTTTATAACCGAGTCCGAACGGTGTGCCGCAGTGCGATACCTCTTTGTGGAGAAGTTTTTTAAATGGTTGCCACACCAAGTGGGATCCCGGCAAGGGATAGCTGTGAGCACCACACAGGCTGGAACGTTGAGGTCCGATCGGTGTGATGTTCTTCGCTGTCACGGGAAGGTTAGCGTCAACAGGTTGCTGATAGTAGAATGCTCCATACGGTGTAGTTGCAACGTCAGTCGCGGAAAATCAACAGTATCGAGGGTAGCATCTCGGTTAGAAGCCGGGCGGCACTGGATCTTGCATAAATACTGAGTGCTTATGATTGCTCGATATGACAAGGCGAGTTATTGGCGCCTTTAAATAGCCAATGGCCACCCTGTTCCCGCGCCGATCGGTCCTTTGGACCGAAACAAGCTTGCTCATTTACAGGAGCTGTAATGTGGCAACAGATTGCCACATGAAAATGTGGCAAATGGTATAGTACCTCACAAAAGTCGGGGATAACTACCGCTGAAAAGTAATTTTGATGTTCTCGCCAGGATTTCAGCGTTATGGGCGAACATGGTTACTTCTGCGCTACGATGGCCTCTAGAGGGTGCAACTCTGATCCGATTTATTTGAAATTTTGCATAAAGTGTTTTGTTATGACTTCTTACAACTGTGATAAGTATGGCCAAATTCGGTTCATAAACTCCCATACAAACCGATCTCGGGCCATACTTGTCTTGAATGTTGGCCATAGTAGATGCCATTTTGCAATATTTCGAGCAAATCGGAAAAGAATTGCGCCCTATAGGGGCTCAAGAACTAACTTACATGGGAAGATCGGTGTATATGGAAGCTGTATCAGGTTATGAATCGACTCAGACTATATGTGGCACGTACTTATATTAGATGTTAAAGCAACAGTGACTCAGGAAAATTTCAGACAAATCGGAAAAGAATTACGCCCTCTTGAGGCTCAATAGGTAAAATCGGCAGATCGCTTTACATGGGAGCTATATCAGGTTATGGACCACATATAGCATGTGTGTTTAGGGTTCCAGAAATGGTCACTGTGCAAAATGCATCCAAATAGGATATGAATTACGCCCTCTAGTGGTTCAAGAAGTATAATCGGGAGATCGGTTTATGTGGCGGCTGTATCAGGTTATGAACCGAGTCGGACCACACTTAGCACATCTATTGAGTGTCATAGAAAACGTCATGGTACAAAATTTCAGACAGTTCGGATAAGAATTACGCTCTCTAGAGGCTCATGAAGTAAAATCAGGAGATTGGTTTATATGGAAGCTATATCAGATTTGGAACCGATTTAAACCATGCTTAGCACATCTGTCATCTGTTGAATGTCATAGAAAACGTCAGGGTACAAAATTTCAGCCAAATCAATTTGAACTAGGAAGCGCCTAGCATTACTCCTTCGAAAGTGAGCGTAATTTCCACAGAAAGACAGACGGACAGACATGGCTAGATCGACGTAAAATGTCATGGGGAACAAGAATATATATGGGGTTCTAGACCAATGTTTCGATGTGTTACAAACGGAATAACGATGTTAGTATACCCCCATCCTATCTATGTTGGAGGGTATAGAAAAGTTAGTGGTATAGGTCGTTATTTTTCCATATATGCTGTTTCACAGAGTTGTTATACCCACCACCATAGGATAGGGGTTATATTCATTAAGTCATCCCGTTTGCAACACATCGAAATATCAACTTCCAACCCTACAAAATATATATATTTCCGATCGTGGTAAAATTCCAAGACGATTCAACGATGTTCGTGTGTCTGTCCGTCCGTCTGTTGTAATCACTTTAGAGCCTTCACAAGTTGAGATATTGAGCTGAAATTTGGTACGTCTTTTTGATGCGAAATCGGACCATATTTGGATATAGCTGCTATATAGATCGATCTGCCAATAAAGGGTGTAATGCCCATAAATGCTTATTTATTATCCGATTTTACCTTCCGACAGTGACCTTTGTTAGGATTTTCGACATTCGTGTTCTTTATGGTTCAGATCGGTTTATATGTGGATATAACTGCCAAAAAGACCAATATTTTGTTTTACAAAATTGAACAGTGACTTATATTTATTAGACCACTCAATGTTCGTGGCGAATTTGGGTGCTTAAGTTATCCAAGTTTCACCGGATTGTGACGAAAGAGGGTTTACATTTATACCCGAGGTGATGGGTATCCAAAGTTCGGCCCGGCCGAAATTAATGCCTTTTTAGTTGTTTCTTTATCACATTTCCCCTCAATTTTTCAGAATTCGCCGCATACGTGATCCGGCCAGTCAAGAAGTTCCTGCGGATTTTATAACAGATATTATTGCACTATCATTTGAATCGGTTGCTCTGGTGGCTTTAGACAAAACTTTGGGTTTCCTACGCCATGATGTGGTGAATGCAGAATCCCGAGCTATATTTGAAAATTTAAAATGTTTCAACAGAGCTTTCTACGATTTGGGTGTGAAACCGTCGTTGTATAAGTACATCAAAACTCCCACCTATAGGAATTTTGAAAAATCCATGGACACTCTAACAAATTTATGCGCCAAATATGTCAACGAGACCATGAAGGAACTTAAAAAAAAAGATGGAGATATAACTCAAGGGCGAAGTGTTTTGCAGCAATTGTTTAAAATTGATCCAAAAACTGCGGTTATAATGTCAGTGGATACATTATTTGCTGGCGTAGATTCCGAGACTGCAGCTCTATCGGGCATACTACTCAGCATGGCCTGTAATCCGGATAAACAGGAAAAATTGCGCAAAGAAGTTCTTAGTCGAATTGGAAAAACTGAAAAATTTACCACAGAAAATATGAAAAATATGCCCTATCTCAGGGCATGCATCAAGGAGTCAATGCGTATTTATCCCATACTCTTCGGCAATATGAGAGCTACTGGTGCCGATGTGAGTCTGAGTGGATATCAAATACCCAAGGGCACCAGTGTCTTTTTGGCTTCGCATATGCTATTGCTGGAGGATAAATATTGTCCACGAGCAAAGGAATATATACCAGAACGTTGGTTGCGCTCCCCGGGGGCGGACAATGATCGGCCAGACACTGAATCCCTTATGCCCTCAAATCCATTTTTATTCTTTCCCTTTGGCTTTGGGGCGCGCAGCTGTATTGGCAAACGCGTAGTCAGTTTACAAATGGAGATAATATTGGCAAGTCTTGTAAGAAATTTTAAAGTTGAATATCGCTATCCCACCGAGAATGCCTTTAAGAATTATTTTACGAATTTTTGTGTTATACCATTGAAATTTAAATTTATTGATTTGTAAAGCAAGATAATTTTTTGGTTAAAAAAAAAATAATAAATAAAATAAAAACGGGATAAAATTTTAAGTAAATTTGAGAAGACTTAGAGATTGTTTTTGGAAACTACGACAAAATTGAAATGAAATGTCAAAAATGTTTATGGATATCTTCTCTGTCGAGCTTTATTGCTTGGAAGTTCGATTGTGAGGTATCTGCAAAATTTCAGTCAAATCGGATGAAGATTGAGGCTTCCAGGGGCTCAAGAAGTCAAATCCAGCGACCTACAACAATATTAATATATTTCGAGCGGGTAGCTTTACGGGTTGGACCGCTATCGAGATTTCGACAGACGAACGGACGGACATGTATAGATCTAATTAGAATGTCGAGAGGATCCAGAATATATATACTTTATAGGGTCGCAGATCAATATTTCCAGGTGTTACAAACGGAATGACTAGATTAGTAAACCCCCATCCTATGGATCACCTCTTAGGTCTACTACTTACCTGTGGGTAAGAAGGTCTACCTCTACCTGCGAAGAGAAAACGAGCGATCGAAGCTCGAACCTTTGGCTGCATTAACCAGAGTTCACTAAATCTTGGCTTGCTTTTACCTACGAAGGTTCTTTGGGTAAGGTTGAATTCGATCTCACACAGAGTGAAGGGAGGCTCAATAATCTTAGTTTAAGAACGGTTCTTCAATACAAGAGGACATATTCTGACGTGCAGAAGAAATAGAGTATACTTAAACTTTGCAACTGTGGTGGAGTTGCAGAATATGGTCAAGAAAGTGGGAACTCTTCTACCATCAGTGGGACGGAGAAATGCGATGCTTGAGATGGGAGGAAGGTTAGAGAATGCGATGCACCATCAGTGGGACGGAGAAATGCGATGCTTGACAAAGATGGGAGGAAGGTTAGAGAATGCGATGCAGTGGTTAGTGCTAAGGGGTTCTGAAATCTGGATGTGGACAAGAATTTACAACAGTTGAATAAGCGAAGAATGTCTAACAATGGGTTTGCGGGTGAGTGCGACCACACTCTAGGAAAAGGCTTAGTTGCAGAACAGCTCTTTGATACGAGAGGATATACCCTGATGTGGAATTCCCTTCTTTTATGTGAACGACCTGGACCGCTGATCCTCCCGCTTGTGCTGGATTTGAAGAAATTGTCTAAGAATGTCACAGTACCTCCATTTCATTGTCTTTTCGTATCTACCAAGAACTACTACTACTACTACTAAATTTTCCATGAACATTCCACTTAGGAACAGGGGATACTTCTCTCATATCAATGACTGCAGTCCGATTAAAGATTAAGCTCAATGATAACCCCTTATCATTGAGCTCAATCGCCTCCCTTTTTATGGCGAGTCCAAACGGTGTGGCGCATAGCGACATCACTTGGTAGAGAAGTTTTAACACAGCAGGATACCTTACATATGTAGCCACCATTAGTAAGAGGATAACCACAGCTGAAATTTTGTTGATGTTCACGCCATGCGTTCGGCGTCATAGGCGAACATACTAACCTCTGCGCCACGGTGGCTTCCAAGAGATCTACCATCCGAGAAGTTAGGCGAAAGGGTAAATAGTTAAATGCAGTGTTTCAGTTCCTCATACTCGTAGTAGTCCAATAACCAATCGGTGCAGGGTTAACGAAATCTGGAGATTCGGTCACGGTAAATGAGCCTGTTGTCTCAGACCGAAGACTGAAAGTCCTCTCGAGAAATTTCTTTGTTGCAGACCCCTGAAAAAAGTGACATGTCAACAGAGGAGACTCGCAGGCAAGGCTCGTCTCAGAACTTTATTTAGCTGCATGAGGAGGCACATCCCGTTGTCAAATATGGAGATTCAAGCACTGCGGCAAAAGACTAAGAAGGCACACCCTAATACATGACAATATGGGGATCCACTCGCGATGGTGGCAAATAGTGGTGAGAGGGCACTCCGTTGACAAACACTGAGATTCGGGCGCTGAAGCTAATGGCACACCTTAATGCACTGCACTGTTTGAGTTCACTCGCAATTATGACGTTAAAAGGCAAAAGGGCACTCTGTATGAACACTAGGCACTAAAGGACAAGAGGGCACACCCTGATATTTGAGACAAAAAGGCACTCCTGAATCACTCTTATCACCATGCAAGGCTTCTCGTTCTTTCTTAAGTCGACTATTATTGTCTTTCGGAAGAAGAGACAATATGAAGTCTCTGTTTAAGTGACTTATGTAGGTCCTTTCCAGCCGAAACTATGTGATCGGGTCATTGTAGGTTGCAAAATTCCCTCTGGGAAAAAAGCCATGAGCAAGAAAACCATATGCGAGGCTGGCTGGATCAGCTGAGCCCACTGAAAACTACTGAAGACAAAGCTGGCAATCTAATGCTTTCGGTAAGGAAGAGCACGGCGACATATTGATTGATAGGCCTACTGAAATTTCTCACCTCTGCAAATGGTCTATCCCCGCGAACAGAGATGGATGTCTGAGGGAATTGAGTCGAACCTGCTGCAGCTTTTAGCAAAAAAGAACATTTTCTATGCAAATAATAATTCGAAAAACTAAATATTGACAAAATTTTCTAATGAAATAAAATTCTATGTCAAGCGAGATTTGTCTGGATAACAAGTCTTTAGTTTTGTGTGTGTTGTTGATGTTAGATGTCTCTTTGAAGAGATGTTGGCTGTTAGAATTTAACTTTCTCTTACTGCGCTATAAGGAAAGGTTGAATAACAAGACCCAACATTTCATTCGGAGGGCATGCTTCTAGCATTGCACTGCTCACTAATTAGTGGGTAGGTGGAAGCATGTAATCTTTTGGTGGCATAGCAGTCTGACGAGGCCCCTGACAAAGGCCGAAATCGCTATCATTGCAGCCCGCCCCTTGATACATTTAACACACCACAAATGTTGAGACTTCTTAAAGGGTTTTTGTTGTTTTGTTTTGAAATAGACGGAAGAAATAAAAAAATAAAACTTTGACAAAAATTTTTATAGAAAAAAAAAACAAGTAAAAACGCGTTAAGTTCGGCCGGGCCGAACTTTGGATACCCACCACCTCGGGTATATGTGTAAACCACCTTTCATCAAAATTCGGTAAAAATTTCATACCATAGACAATAAATGCGTCTTTATGGCCCAAAAACCTAAAACCTAGATATCGGTCTATATGGCAGCTATATCTAAATTTGAACCGATCTGTGCGATATTGCAGATGTATGTTAACTCACTGTCCCAAATTTCGGCGACATCGGACAATAAATGAGCATTTTATGGGCCCAAAACCTTAAATCAAGAAATCGGTCTATACAGCAGCTATATCCAAATCTGAACCGATCTGGGCCAAATTGAAGAAAGATGTCGAGGGGCCTAACACAACTCACTGTCCCAAATTTCAGCAAAATCGGGTAATAAATCTGGCTTTTATGGGCCTAACACCATAAATCGGAGGATCGGTCTATATGGCAGCTATATCCAAATCTGAACCGATTTGGGCCAAATTGACAAAGGATGTCGAAGGGCCTAACACAACTCACTGTCCCGAATTTCAGCGGAATCGGATAAAAGATGTGGCTTTTATGGCCCTTAGACCCTAAATCGGAGGGTCGGTCTATATGGCAGCTATATCCAAATCTTGACCGATCTGAGCCAAATTGACAAAGGATATCGAAGGGCCTAACAAAACTCACTGTACCAAATTTCAGCGGAATTGGATAAAAAATGTGGCTTTTATGGCCCTTAGACCCTAAATCGGAGGGTCGGTCTATATGGCAGCTATATCCAAATCTGAACCGATCTGAGCCAAATTGACGAAGGATGTCGAAGGGCCTAACAAAACTCACTGTACCAAATTTCAGCAAAATCGGGTAATAAATGTGGCTTTTATGGGCCTAACACCATAAATCGGAGGATCGGTCTATATGGCAGCTATATCCAAATCTGAACCGATCTGGGCCAAATTGACAAAGGATGTCGAAGGGCCTAACACAACTCACTGTCCCGAATTTCAGTGGAATCGGATAAAAGATGTGGCTTTTATGGCCCTTAGACACTAAATCGGAGGTTCGGTCTATATGGGGGCTATATGAAGATATAGTCCGATATAACCCATCTTCGAACTTAACCTGCTTATGGACAAAAAAAGAATCTGTGCAAAATTTCAGCTCAATATCTCAATTTTTAAAGACTGTAGCGTGATTTCAACAGACAGACGGACGGACATGCCTAGATCGTCTTAGATTTTTACGCTGATCAAGAATATATATACTTTATAGGGTCGGAAATGGATATTTCGATGTGTTACAAACGGAATGACAAAATGAATATACCCCCATCCTTCGGTGGTGGGTATAAAAATTCACAACTTTATATATATATATATATATATATATACTATTGGAGTATATTAAATATATTACAATAAAATATGGCCAATAGTAAACTGTTCAGTAAGAACATAGGGCATCAACAAGCTCTCTCCATATTTGTTGATTCCAACTCTCTTTTCCTACTGCGGATGTCATCCGCGTAGTCGATGTCTCCGAGGAAGTCATTATTACCCCAGCGTATGCCACAGGGTGCCTCAGCATTAGTTGCCTCCAATACGGAGTCTAATAAAATTAGAAATAGCATCGGTGACAGGATGTAAACATGCTTCACGCCTTCTTCGATTTCGAAAGGTCTACTCTCTCTTCCATTGAAACGGATAGAAACTTCAGCATTCTTAAACAGCTTCCTAATTAGTGTTACGATTTTTTCAGGGATGCCCTTATTCGACAGCGTGTATCATAATGACTTTGGGGAAACTGTGTCAAAAGCACGAAGCACGAAGTCGATAAATAAAAAATTGTGATAGACACAGGAGGACCTGTGTCTGTCCCAAGTTGTAGATTTGAAATATGATGTTGATAACCAATACAAAAAAAAAATATTAGTGTAGATCTGAACGACTCCCGTTGTCCTTAATATCTTGATAGCCACCTTCAAAATGCTTCACATTATAGGGCCAAACAAAATCGTTCTCTAGCTCGATGCTGATATTATTTCAGCTTCCGCCCCCCCTAAACTCCCTCCAAACCGGCCATGATTGCCTTCTATGGCAATAGGGGGCTGAAATAATAAGTATTTGATAGTAGAAATCGAATTTGATATTCAAATTTGAGGCCAAGTGTTTGGGGGTCGTCTCACCCCATAAACTCCCCCTAAACAAATGGATGGCTATTGGACCTCAAATAAAAGAAATTTGAGAGTAGACTACGATGCTGATATTTTTTCAGGGCTAAGTGCGTGGGTGGCCGATTATGACAATAAGGGGCGGCCAAGTGTTTTAGGAAGGCCTCACCTAAACTCCCCCTAAACCACACATACATACCGACTAAAGCAATATGTAGATCAAATGTGGTTTTTGGGAGCAGAGTATGAATCTGATATCCACTTTAAACTTTTGGGGCAAATGGTTTGGCTACTCCAATCCACCACCAAAACCAAGAGAATGAACTAGATCTATCTAAATAGATCTATTTTCAAAACGACAGATCTCAGAGATGAGTGGGGCAATTTAAAATTTAGGTTGTTTATTATAACTCAAGAACAGAAATTTGGCATCCTTATGTAGGGTGCCATATCTAGGGGGTCGCTTCACCTCCAAAGTCCGCTAAATGGAAATATAAACCAAAAATAACAATATGGGGATCAAATGAAAGGTATTCGAGACTAGAGCACGAATCTGATATTTGTCGGTCAACCTCACTCCAAAAATACCCCTATACCGGACATATTTAACGACCATAGAATTATAGGGCTCAAATAAAAGGTATTTAGGAGTAGAGCACCAATATCATTTACATTGGGGCGAAATATCTGAAAAACCGTGCCATTACCGCTAAACAGGACTCTCCCTACCGTACCAGTATAGGGCTTAGATAAAACAAGTAAAAGCGTCCTAAGTTCGGCCGGGCCGAATCTTATATACCCTACACCATGGATCGCATTTGTCGAGTTCTTTTCCCGGCATCTCTTCTTAGGCAAAAAAGGATATAAGAAAAGAGTTGCTCTGCTATTAAAACGATATCAAGATATGGTCCGGTTCGGACCACAATTAAATTATATGTTGGAGACCTGTGTAAAATTTCAGCCAATTCGAATAAGAATTGCGCCCATTGGGGCTCACGAAGTAAAACAGAGAGAACGATTTATATGGGATCTGTATCGGGCTATAGACCGATTCAGACCATAATAAACACGTTTGTTGATGGTCATGAGAGGATCCATCGTACAAAATTTCAGGCATATCGGATAATAATTGCGACCTCTAGAGGTCAAGAAGTCAAGATCCCAGATCGGTTTATATGGCAGCTATATCAGGTTATGAACCGATTTGAACCTTATTTGACACAGTTGTTGAAAGTAAAAATTAAATACATCATGCAAAATTTCAGCCAAATCGGATAGGAATTGCGCCCTCTAGAAGCTCAAGAAATCAAATCCCCAGATCTGTTTATATGACAGCTATATCAGGTTATGAACCGATTTGAACCATACTTGGCACAGTTGTTGGATATCATAACGAAATACTTCGTGCAAAAATTCATTCAAATCGGATAAGAATTGTGCCCTCTAGAGGGTCAAGAAGTCAAGACCCAAGATCGGTTTATATGGTAGCTATATCAGGTTACGGACCGATTTGAACCATACTTGGCACAGTTGTTGGGTATCATAACAAAACACATCGTGCGAAATTCCATTCCAATCGGATGAGAATTGCGCCCTCTAGAGGGTAAAGAAATCAAGACCCAAGATCGGTTTATATGGTAGCTATATCAGGTTATGGACCGATTTAAACCATACTTGGCACAGTTGTTGGATATAATAAGAAAACACGTCCTGCAAAATTTCATTTCAATCGGATAAGAATTGCGCACTCTAGAGGCTCAAGAAGTCAAGACCCAAGATCGGTTTATATGGCAGCTATATCAGGTTATGGACCGATTTGAACCATACTTGGCACAGTTGTTGGATATCATAACAAAACACGTCGTGCAAAATTTCATTCTGATCGGATAAGAATTGCGCACGCTAGAGGCTCAAGAAGTCAAGACCCAAGATCGGTTTATATGGCAGCTATATCAGGTTATGGACCGATTTGAACCATACTTGGCACAGTTGTTGGATATCATGGCAAAACACGTCATGCAAAATTTCTTTCCAATCGGATAAGAATTGCGCACTCTACAGGCTCAAGAAGTCAAGACCCAAGATCGGTTTATATGGCAGCTATATCAAAACATGGACCGATATAGCCCATTTACAATACCAACCGACCTACACTAATAAGAAGTATTTGTGCAAAATTTCAAGCGGCTAGCTTTACTCCTTCGGAAGTTAGCGTGATTTCGACAGACAGACGGACGGACGGACGGACGGACGGACATGGCTAGATCGACATAAAATGTCACGACGATCAAGAATATATATACTTTATGGGGTCTCAGACGAATATTTCGAGTAGTTACAAACAGAATGACGAAATTGGTATACCCCCCATCTTATGGTGGAGGGTATAATAAGTGAGTGAAAAAAGGCGCCGCCGAACGGGCTCTGTCCAGCTAGTCTATCTACCTATATATATTAAAATGAACTTGTGTTTGTTCATTTGTTTGTATGTTTGTTTGTTTGTAAATTTGTTTGTTTCGTATAGACTCAAAAACGGCTGAACCGATAACTTAAAAATTTTCACATATTATGGGGTGTGGTCCGGAAGGGGTAATAGGCTTTATTTTATTTTTTTGATATCTCGAGGGGGCGGCCCCTCCGCCTTACCTCAAAAGTACCACCCAAAAATAAAAGTGGACCGATCAGGGCAAAATGGGATACAAATGAAAGGCATTCGGTAGTAGAATACAAATTTGATATCAAAATTTGGGTCCAAGTACCAAAGGGGCTGCCTCGACCCCAAAAAACCCTTCAAATAGACATATTGGACGATAATGACAATGTGGGACTCGAATGAAAGGTATTCGGGAGTAGATTACGAATATGATCAGGAAGGAGGAATAAATACAATTTTTTTATATTGGAAGGGTGCGGACCTCCCACGTTACCCCAAAACCACCCAAAATCAAGGTTAACCAATCGGGACAATATGGGTATTAAATGAAGGGTAAGTAGAGTACGAATATGGTATTAAAAGTTGAGTCCAAGGAACCCAGGGACCACTCCAACCCCAAAAATCCACCAAACCAACATATTGGACGTACATATCAATATGGGACTCAAATGAATGGTATTCGGGAGTTGATTACGAATATGACATTAAAAAATTATGTCTAAGTGTTTGCGGGTCGCCCCATCCCAAAAAGGCCCCCAAATGGGAAGTTTACTTGATCATAGCTATATAAGACTCAAATTTAAGGTATTTGGTAGTTGATTACGAATATGACATTAAACTTTGTGTCCAAGAATCTAGGTGCCGCTTTACCTCCAATAGATTCTATGACCAATTAAAACAATGGGGGATCAAATGGTAGATATTTTTGAGTAGAGTTCGTCATTCAAATGTATGCTCAAGCAGCGGATGGAGTGTGGCGCACAACCCTCATATAGACGCCCTCCACCAAACGTCTGTATACAACAATCATGACAATATGGGATTAAAGTTTGTGGACTGCGAAACAGATATCTTCATTCTGCTAATATACCTAGCGGACCTCCTCACCCAAAAAAGGCGATCAATCATAATGACCTTACAGGACACCGTGTGATTTAATTAATGTGTGGGGACACAAATAAATGTAGGCCGCCATATCCCAAAAATTATGACGTTCAGTGTGATACGAGGAGTTGCAAACCTTAACGTAAAGATCGCCACCATTTTTTGCTCATCGATGGGCAAGACCAAACGACGTGCTGCTGGGCAACAATTTTTTGTTTAAAAGTTTTACATGGTTAAATAGTAAAAACTATCGCCACCGCACCAAATATATAGACTGGCAAATTAGTTCTTTATCACAGAAAATCGTTTAATATGGCAATTTGATATGATTTAAAAAAGACTAAATGATGACTATTTAACAGGTAGTCATATAGTAATTTATTGACAACTACCACATGATGATCAAGTTAGCGCCATCTACTGGCTGTTTTCAAATTGATTTAGTTTATCCAAATGAAAACAGCCAGTAAATGTCGCTAATTTGGGAAGCCAATATGAATAGAAAGAGGTCAGTGTGTTAAAAATTGATCATACAGCATTTATATTCGTTTTGACTTCGCTGCGGTTGTTTGCGGTATTATTTCTTAACTTTCCCACTCTAAGAAGGACCTCAACAATAATTTTCAAAACACCTCGCGATTTAAGCGAAATTTTGTGTGCTCTCTTATAGTAACCTAAAAACAAGAAATTGGTATCCAAATTTTGGATGGGGTACCTAGGGCGGACGCCTTACACCCAAGTTCTACCAAATATATAGAGACCAATCACGACAATATGACAATGAAAGGTATTTACGATTAGAAAACGTATCGGATATCCAACTCCCAAAACATCCCCAAATTGGACATATGTACCGACCATGACAATATGGGACTCAAATGAAAGGTATTTGCGAGTAGAATACGAATCTGATATCCAATTGTAGGACCAAGTTTCTGGGGGTCCACCCCAACCCCCAAAACACCCCCCAAGCCGGACTTGATAGTTAACCATGGCAATATGGGGCTCACATAAAAGGCATACAGAATACGTATCTGATATCCAAATGTGGGTCCAAGTGGCTGGGGGGCCACCCATCCCCAAAAACACTTCCCAAAGAGGACAAATTAACGGCCATATCAATATGAGGCTCAAATGAAAGGTCCTTGGGAGTAAAGCACGAATCTGACATCAATATTCGGGAAAAAGGGTCTATGGAGCCACGCCACCCCCATAGCACTACCCAAAAAGAACGTATTTGATGAAAACTTCAATATGGGGCTAAAATATGTGGTATTTTAGAGTAAAACACGAATCTGATAGTCACGCCACTTTTTTTATTTTAGTCCACATAGCGGAGTGGGCCTGGTTCAGCTAAATTTCTAAGAAATTAAATTGTCACCAGTTTTTTTTTGGAGAACCCAAGGTTTGGAAAAAATTTTACAAAATTTTCTATTGAAAAAATTCGCAAAGATATCTTAGAAATTTTCCATAAGTAAAATTTTTAAGAAAATGTTTAATTGAAAATTTTATGAAAATAATATTAGACATAACTTTCTATAAAAAATACAATTTTACATCACTTTCTATGAAAAATAAGATTTAAGAAAACATTGATTGTATAGAAATAAATGTTGACATTGATTGTATAGAAATAAATTCAACAATAATATGGACCCGTTTCCTAAGAAAACGGAAATTGACGTAGTCATTTTTCTGTCTTTTTTCTATTTTCCACAACATCACTTTATCATACTCCAAATTTATGATAGAAATCTTTGTTTTATTAAAAATTCTCTTGAATTGATTCAAAATCATTCAGAAAAAATGTTCCTCATTTGTTGTTACAGAAAGATACGTAGATAGGTATTTTCACTTAATGCTGACAGTTTGCAATATGAGACAAAAGATTTCTCGTTCATCATCATAAGCATCAACATCTCTAAGGGGCCTCCTTTCATTCGTTTGGGATGTCTGTCACCTCTCTCTCTTTTTTTGGTTTCGAAAGCGTCATATTTCAATTAGAGATAAATACGACAAGATTGCCACTGCTTTTCTGGTGTTTTGTTGTTGTTTTTATTGCTGTTGTATTTGACATTTTTGTACAAGCACAACGTATTGAATGAAGATAGCTACCAACAACAACAACTCAGTCATTGCTACACATTCCCTTTCCTCTTTATATGGAATGTGTAAGTAAGTAAGTGAGAGAGAGAGAGAGAGAGATAGAGTGAGAAAGAGTGACAGCAAGAGTAAAGGCAGAAGATTAAATAAATATTTGTCACTTGTATTAGCTATGCCTTGTAATTGTCTGCTACTGGTTTTTATTGGTATCTCTGTTAAAGTTTGTTGGGCAAGAAGTGATTTTGTTTAGGGAAGGGGAGAATACACGAATTTAAAAAAGAAAATGTAGCAGACAGTGTTGCCGTCGCTATAATTAGTAAAAAAAACGAAACCCTTTCGGTTTTTCTCTTTCCTATTGCATTCAAGTTACTTTCGAGCATGCATTATGAGAGATTGAAATTTGAAGTCAAGAGATAATTTGGCCTTATAATTGCGGCTTTAGACTTGGTAAATACACCATCGATCAGATATTCCCAATGCGTCAAATCCTGCAAAAGGCCCAAGAGAAAGAGATCAATACTCACCATCTTTTAGTCAACTACAAGGGCGCCTTCGACAGCTCTATACTTCAAGCCTTCAAAGGTACTTGAAGCCATGTCTGAGTTTGGAATCCCTACAAAATAGATAAGTCTTTGCAGGGTGACGCTATCTGGAACACGTTTCTCAGTTAGAATAGAAAATTACCTCTCCGAGCCTTTCAATACCATGCGAGACTTCAGACAAGAAAACAGCTAATCGTGTGGTCTCTTTAATATCTTGCTTCTGTAGAAGAATGTGAATGGGCATAACACAATTCAAAAACATTTTTTACCATCGGCTTCCGCACTGTGAACAATGGCTGGACAAGAAAAAACCTCTGCTGCTTCATCAGGGTCCACATATTGGCACTTTTTCGCCGCTGGATGAGTACTCTCGATCGATCTGTTTCGTTTCGTAAGGTTGTTCAGGCAAGAGAAGCAGCATGTCGCGAAGTAAACGGTCCCTGATCCCAAAAGTTCCAGCCATAGCGCTCATCTTCTTTAATTTTCCTCTATTCATGTTGAAGGGTTTCTTGGCAGATACTGAATCAAGCTACGTACTTATCGTTCCCACCGCTAGTGGAGGAGAGTGACTTCATGGTCCCATTTTTCGTCTCCACCGGAGAAGCGGTGGCCTTTGATCATAACAGATGGGAACTGGACCAAGGAGCTTAGATTTCTTTACCTCAGGGTAAGTGTTCTCGTATCGAATAGTAATTCTCCAGTTGAGTCCGATTAGACTACTCTCCCTTCGTGTGATGTCGGACTCGCTCTTACCCATAAATTTTGTAGGTAAAAGCAAAGCTTTTGATAGGCTTTTTTCACTTTCTTGGCTTTTCACTTTTCCTTATGCCGCAGGTGAGCTTCATTTTGCACATCAAGCTACAATAGACTCTGCCCTCAAGCTTTCGATCTCTCCATTGTTATCTTGTCCTTTGCCGACCCCTTTTGAGACAACGGACCTGTTTCGCATGATTTGTATGTTTCAACCGTTCAGATCCTCATTTCGCAGGTTCAAAACCCCTATCTGGATTGGTTCGAAATACATTTCGCCAACATACGAGGCTTGAGATCTTCTTTGAGTGCATTCGTACATTCATTACCATCGCCCTGATGTACTAGGTGGGTGAGGATGTAGATCCAATGTATTTTCACGTTCCTGGATATCACACCCTCTCACTCACTCACCGTCTGTCTATTGAAATCACGCTATAGTCTTCAAAAATGGAGATATTGAGCTGAAATTTTGCACAGATTCTTTTTGTGTCCATAAGCAGGTTAAGTTCGAAGATGGGCTCTATCAAACTATATCTTGATATAGCCCTCATATAGACTGATCAGCCGATTTAGGGTTTTAGCTTTGCTGAAATTTAGGACAGCGAGTTATGTTAGACCCCTTCGACATCCTTCTTCAATTTGGCCCAGATCGGGTTTTTAGTGTCTTAGGCCTATAAAAGCCACATTTATTGACCGATTTTGGGACAGTGAGTTGTGTTAGGCCCCTCGACATTCTTTTTCAATTTGGTCCAGATCGATCCAGGTTTGGATATAGCTGCCATATAGACCGATCTTTCGATTTAAGGTCTTGGGCTTATCAATGACACATTTATTGTCCGATTTTGCCAAAATTTGGGACAGTATGTTGTTTAAGGCCCCTCGACATCCTTCTTCAATTTGGCCGAGATCGGTCCAGATTTGAATAACCGATCTCTCGTTTTAAGGTCTTAAGGTATGCATTTTTCACCGGAATTTGACGAAAGGTGGTTTACATATATACCCGAGGTGGTGGGCATCCAAAGTTCGGCCCGGACGAACTTAACGTCTTTTTACTTTTTATTTCGCACAGAGGTTTTGTGGTATATGTCCGTAACGATGTAGTGTTACAAAGACGGCAACACCTGCACTCACAGAATCCAGAGTTTGGCTCCCTGTGGGCAAAATTCAAGGAGGCATTCAGAAATTGACGTTCAAATAAAAATGTCAGTAATGAATTGCTGCGCAAACAGACAAGAACTTCGTGTGCCAAGGTATTTAGACGCGAAAAATTTCTGCACGAACAGCGTGTTCGTGCCAAAGTTCTTGCTTCTCCAAGAGGAAGTAAAAGCTTTTCGTCATTTGTGAAAAAAAGTGAAGAGCAACTCATCGGTTATCCCGACTCTCAATAAAGACAAAGAGGTATTCAATGACCCGGTGGATACGGCTAACCTGCTGGTTAGCGGGAAATTCTTCCCTGTCGGAAAACGATCAACCACTCCCAGTTATTGAAGACGTATCTAGTTCCATGCCTCAGATATATTTTCGAAAACGTGGAGTCAAAAGGGCCGATACGGAATAACTATGAGCACCGATACGGGATAACTATGAGCACCACACAGGCTGGGACTTTGAGCTCCGACTTGTGTAGTGCCCATCGTTATTACGGGAAGCTTAGTCGAAAGCTACCGGGCGCGTCCACAGGTTGCGGATGGTGGAATGCTCCGTTTTTATGCGGAGTAGCTGCAAATGCGGCCACGGGCAGTCAGCGATTTTCGAGAGGAGAGTCTCAGAGAGGAGTCAGGTGGCAATGGCTCTTAATTAAATACTGAGTGCCAATGATACTCAAAAAAAAAAGAAACGAAAAAGGACCATGATTTGCGGATCTGCACCTGGAATGTCCGCACTCTTTATAGAGAAGGTGCAGTATACGCGCTGGCGGATGTATTAGAGAAGTACAAGGCAGATATAACCGCCTTACAGGAAGTGCGAAGGATGGATGGATGGCTGCGGATTTGTGGTTAGTCGGAGACTGAAACACCTTGTCTCCAGCTTTACTCCGGTGGATGAGAGGCTGGCCATAATCCGCTTAAAAGACAAATTCTTCAACATCAGCCTTATTTGTGCCCATGCCCCGACGGAAGACAAAGACAAGCTGACCAAGGATATTTTCTACGAGCGCCTAAAGAGAGAATATGACCGCTGCCCCGCCCATGATATTAAAATCGTTCTGGGAGATTTTAATGCGAAAATAGGGAAGGAAGACATTTTTGGTCCAACAGTCGGAAAGTTTAGTCTCCACGAGATAACGTTCAGTAATGTGTTGAGGCTGACAGATTTCGCCGCGGCAAAAAACATAGTAGTTAGTAGCACCAGATTTCAACATAAAAATATTCACAAAGCTACATGGCTGTCACCCGATCAAAACACGAGAAACCAAATTGATAACGTTGTGATAGATGGAAGGCATTCATCCAGCGTGTTAGATGTATGACCGATCCGTGGAGCGAATATAGATTCGGATCATTACCTTGTTGCAGCAAAGGTTCGCACCCGTTTGAACATGGCGAGGAAAGTACGATCTGACACTGCACGGAAGCTGGACATTGAAAAGCTGCAGACACAACAAATGGCAGCGGCAACTGCGTGATGAAAGTACTCCTTGTTCCGATGATATAATGGCGCAGTGGCAAACTATTGCCCACTCCATAGAAAATGCCGCGAAATCCGTGCTTGAGTACCGGAAGCCTTCTCCAAAATACCCATTGTACGACCAAAAGTTTCGAGATGCTACTGAAGCCAAGAATGCGGCATATAGAGCAACCCTGCAATCAGTAGCAACGCCCCAGATGAAGGAGAGGTATCGAGAGAAAAGGAGAGAGGAGAAACGTCTATTCCGCAGAAAGAAAAAGGAAATGGAAAGACGTGAGTGCGAGCGAATTGAGATGTACAGGAGTCAGAATGAAGTACGGAAATTCGACCAAAGAATTAAAACCGATGGCTTTGGTGCAGGCACATCCTCCTGCAGAGATGAAGAAGGAAACCTGGTAACTGACACAAATAACATGCTGAGGATATGGAAGGAACATTTTACCCAACTGCTAGTGTCCGTAGTTGGTGGCGAAGAGGATACCGCAGAACCAATCATTGATGATGGTATAAAATGTTAACCTCCTAGTCAGAATGAGGTCCAAGTATCAGTGACCCGACTAAAGAACAACAAGGCAGCAGGAGCCGACGGGTTACCCGCTGAACTATTTAAGACCGGAGGCGACACGCTGATAAGGCGTATGCATCAGCTTATCTGCGCAATCTGGCTAGAAGAACGCATACCCGATGATTGGAACCTCAGCATACTATGTCCCGTACACAAGAAAGGAGACAAGACAAGTGCGAACTACAGGGGAATAAGTCTCCTACCCATCGTATACAAGATACTCTCTCGAGAGAGTATCTATCAATGCGGCTTTAGACCTGGTAAATCCACCATAGACCAGATATTCACACTGCGCCAAATCCTGCAAAAGACCCGAGAAGAACAAATCAACACCTAGCATCTCTTTGTTGACAAAGCCGCCTTCGATACTCCTTTATGTTTAAAGGTATTTCAAGCCATGTCTGAGTTTGGTATCCCTGCAAAATTAATAAGACTATGCATGATGACACTTGTTGTTACGCGTTCCTCAGTAAGAATAGGAAAGAATCTCTTCGAACCATTTAATACCAAACGAGGTTTCAAACAAGGAGACAGCTTGTCATGTGATCTCTTTAATATCCTGCTGGAGAAGATTATACGAGATGCAGATGCGAATAGATATGGCACACTATTCACAAGAGAGCACATGCTACTCGCCTATGACGAAGGATGGGGGTATATGCATTTTGTCATTCCGTTTGCAATACATCGAAATATCCATTTCCGACCATATAAAGTATATATATTCTTGATCAGCGTAAAAATCTAAGACGATCTAGACATGTCCGTCCGTCTGTCTGTTGAAATCACGTTGTAGTCTTTAAAAATAGAGATATTGAGCTGAAATTTTGCACAGATTCTTTTTTTGTCCATAAGCAGGTTAAGTTCGAAGATGAGCTATATCGGAAAGGTGGTTTACTTATATACCCGAGGTGGTGGGTATCCAAAGTTCGGACTTAACGCCTTTTAGTTTTTGCAGCAAAGCAAATAGTCAAGCAATCAAAAATAGTCAGTAAATTCAAACCCTGGTTGTAGTTTGGATGTTTCTCCTTTGTTAGTAAAGGAGATATATGAATTTTAAGTTATTTGATTCTCCGAGAGCCTCAGCAGCTGAGTAGATATCGTGCTCGGATTATCAGTGCGCGGTTCGTGGGCTCGATTACCACCAGAGGCATAGGCTACTTTTACTCTTTACATAGCAAATGTTTCTCTGGGGACTGGCATGATAAACGCATGAAGCAAAGTTGTGTGTTTTAGTTACTATTTTATCCAGCAGCTTGATAGCTGCAATTTTTATTGGCAAAGCAAAGAAAGCGGAAATTTATCTTTCTCAGTTTATTCTAAAAGCGATTCGCAGTTTCTCTTCGTCTAGTAAAGGATATTCAAGCATTTTAAGTTTTTTCATGTGTTACTTTGACTCTCCGGCTCGATTACCACCAGAGGCATTGGTATGACATTTGTGCAATCATAATGAACAAAACTTTTCAGTGAGTATAATTTCAGACTGTCACTATAAATGATACTCTATTTCATCCAGCATCGTGGAAGCAGCAGTATTTATGGACATCGCGAAGAAGCGTCTCTTTATCGTTCTTTGGTCATTCTAAGAGGGATTCGCTTTTTCTCTTCATCTAGTAGAGGAGATATAAGCATTTTATGATATTTGTGTTATTTTGACTCTCGGAGCGCCATGGTAGCGGAGGTGGTATCAATCTCGTAATACCAGTGTAGAATTCGTCGGTTCAATTCCATTGGTATTACAATGGACCAACATTTTCTGAGTGAGACTGATTTCAGGCTGCTTAACTTTGACTCTCTTTGTAGCAAAATTTTGAAATTTAAAAATTCTTTTACAAGGGCAGTGCTGGCTGTTGAAATCACCACAGTAGATTGCAAGGCCATCGTACCGCGGTAAGGTAAGCATGTCCTCATATGACGCTGAACGCCGGTGTTTAAATCCTGGCGAAAATAAAAAGAAGGTCCTTTGTCATTGAATTCATTGATATGTTAGAAGTTTGCCCCTGTTCCTTAATGAAATGTTCATGGGAAAATTTGCATGAATTGCAAGGTGGATGTAAGAGCACAATTCGTGTTTCAACCAAGCTGTGGTGGGTGGGTCAAGACATTTATATCCTGTAAACTATAAATCTTTGTTAAGAATTCCTCAATAGCATATAGACTGCGATGCCGTATCTGGGGTGGGTCAAGGTTCAACAAACTAAAATGCATTAATACTTGGTGCATCATGTAGTGATTTGGGCTCGTTCGGGAAACTACCGGAATCTGCTGATGTGGGATCGCTAAACCGATGTGTAATTATACCGTCCAGCTGCGTGTTATGCACTTCAGAACGCGAAATGTTATATAGATGCCATCTCTGTATTGATGGCAACACTGATTTTAAAGTAGCGGAATTCTAACAAATTGGAATAATTCTATTTGAGAGGATTAGGCAAGTTATTAAGGGGAGGGTTTTTTGGATTTCCAACATCTGAAAATCTAGTAAATAAAGGATTCGATGCAAAACATTGCTGCAATATTGAAATGGTCAAGGATAATTCCTAAATTAAAAAACAAGTAAGAGCGTGATAAGTTCGGTCGGGCCGAATCTTATATACCCTCCACCATGGATCGCATTTGTCGAGTTCTATATTGAATAAGAATAGCGCCTTGATGGGGCTTAGAAAGCAAAATCGGGAGATCGCTTTATTTGGGAGCTGTATCAAGCTATTGATCGATTTAGACCATATTAGACACGTATGTTGAAGGTCATGAGAGAAGTCGTTGTACAAAATTTCTTCCAAATAGGATGAGAATTGCTCCCTGTAAAGGCTCAAGAAGTCAAGATCCTAGATCGGTTTATATGGCAGCTATATCAAAACATGGACCGATTTGAACAATACTTAGCGCAGTTGTTGGAAGTGGTAACAAAACACTACGTGCAAAATTTCATTCAAATCGGACGAGAATAGCGCACTCTAGAGGCTCAAGAAGTCAAGACCCCTGAGCGGTTTATATGGCAGCTATATCAGGTTATGGACCGATTTAACCCATACTTGGCACAGTTGTTGGATATCATACCAAAACACGTCGTGCAAAATTTAATTCCAATAGGATAAGAATTGCGCCCTCTAGAGGCTCAAGAAGTCAAGACCCAATATCGGTTTATATGGCAGCTATATCAAAACATGGTCCGATTTGGCCCATTTACAATCCCAACCGACCTACACTAATAAGAAGTATTTGTGGAAAATTTCTAGCCGCTAGCTTTACTCCTTCGGAAGTTAGTGTGCTTTCGACAAACAGACGGACGGACGGACGGACATGGCTAGATCGACATAAAATGTCACGACGATCAAGAATGTATATACTTTATGGGGTCTCAGACGAATATTTCGAGTAGTTACAAACAGAATGACGAAATTAGTATACCCCCATCCTATGGTGGAGGGTATAATAAATCTTCTAACGCTCAATTTATTTTGTTTCTTATAATATTCTCTGTTTCATTTCCAATTCGTTTCGTTTTGTGTTAACAAGAAGGAGGAGCTATAATATACCAAGGTATAGGCAACAGAATCAAAAGGACTAAAGGCAAACAACACTTATTGCAGACAGGATATAACACCACCAAAAGCATATTACATCACATGAACATTTTGTATCTCCACCACCATCAATGCTCTAAGGACACCACTCTTGCTATGAATCAATGAATGAACGAAGGTGATGAGGACAAACGTTGACAATGACAAAAAATCACATCATTTCATATGTTGGAAGGCAGTATACAATATATCCAGTAAGCATATCGAATTACAATTAAATCACATAAAGATTTAAAGATTTGCTACGCTCAAGGCAACCAACAAAAACAAAAAATCCAAAGGTTTTTGCTCATTTTAAGGCCAAAGCAAGGGAAGGGAGGAAGGACGGACGGACAGACAGACAAACGGAAGGACATAGCTTCATTGCTGTTTTTCGACTATGAATGAATGAAGATTTTGTTAGAAAACATCCCCTTTCTGGGGTTTTGCTATCTGACGACAGACCCGGTTAAAAAAAAAAACCCACTCGAAGTAATTGATTTTAATTTGTTCTTTTTTTGATTGGGACCCAGTGGATTTGTCGAGGTTTGTTGGTTGATATGGGTGATGACAATAATGTTAAGGACATTACTGATGTTTGTTGTATGTTCTTGTGGTCGATGATGTTGCTGATGAGGTGAAGGGGGGAAAACATATGTTTCACTTTGGTTCCATTACATTCAGTAAGTGTTAATTAAATCTTTAGGGAGTTGTTTTGGGGGTTCATTAAATCAAAGATTTTTCTATAAGAGGAGGAACGATCCGGGTAACCCTTGCTAAATAAGGGAGAATTTTGATATTTGTTTAAAAAAAAAATTGAATTTTTAAGCGATTGTTAAGGATTTATGGCCATTTTAAGTTTCATTATTTTAGTGATAAATTATGATAACCGTTACTAACCCTCTCATGCCAAGTGTTGCGTATATGCAACACTGTGATTATAGGCGTCTAATTTTCGTTATTTTGATTTTTTTTGAACCTGTCGCGAAAATATAGCCACATGTGTTGTTTGAGCTTAGCAGTCAACTGTGCACCTGTTCAGTCAGCAGTGATTCTCCCGAGAGTGAATGTGATAAATTTATTTTGCAAAAAAACAAAAAAAGGTGTCTTAAAAAGTGTTAAGAAAACATAAATATAATTAATTCATCATCAACCAAAACCATCAAATAAATAATAAGAGGTAAATGAGTAATTTAAAAAAATATGAAAATATTATTGGGTTGCCCAAAAAGTAATTGCGGATTTTTCATATAGTCGGCGTTGACAATTTTTTTTCACAGCTTGTGACTCTGTAATTGCATTCTTTCTTCCGTCAGTTATCAGCTGTTACTTTTAGCTTGCTTTAGAAAAAAAGTGTAAAAAAAGTATATTTGATTAAAGTTCATTCTAAGCTTTATTAAAAATGCATTTACTTTCTTTTAAAAAATCCGCAATTACTTTTTGGGCAACCCAATATATAGTTTGCCCGCAATAATTTTCTAAATGCTGTGGTGCGTATATGCAACATTGGACCATTAGGACTCACATATTGTGGCAATTTTGTTTTTGTATATTCATTCCCAGAAGCGCACTAAAGGTCTGAAACAGGCTGAAATTGGAAGTGAAAGAAAATGAAGGTCAAAATGTGGAGAAAATTATTGATGAAGGATTGGAAAATATGAACAGCGGAGCTGAAATTATACAAGTTGTTTTGATTGAACAATGGATTACAACGGAAATTGATGAAGATTTGAGTGAAAATGAAACGGACGGCGAATAGGAGCACATGCCGCTTAAAGATTTTCAACTGGAAGTTGCTACCTAGCTAATGATTGCAAATCAATCAAACTACAGCTGCGGCAAAAAAAGAGGTCGTCCACCACCATTTCTTCTGGCAATAAATAAAACTTTATCACATTCTCCATCGACTCCGTCATCACCAGCACCATCATGAGCTCCGTCACCAGTTTCTGATTCAAACCCCTATAAGAAGAGCGCATATGTTGCAGAACCTGCAAAGTCCTTAACTTTGGATGGATACAATCATTGGCCGGAATGGGGAACAAGGGGTAGATGTAAGCTCTGCAACACCGGGTTTCCAAGCAGTAAATGCAGCAAATGCAATGTCCACTTGTACTCTAATCCACAATGAAATTTTTTTTGTAACATACCATACATAAAATGAATTAAATGACATATGAAAAAAACAAACTTGTATTTAAAATTATACCACCGTTGACCAATGTTGCATATACGCAACATCCTGTAGCTCATGAACCAGGACACCTAGGACATTGACATTTCTATCCATTGATATTGAGGTGATTTTGATTTTGCCACGCCCATTTAAATGCGGGCATGAGAGGGTTAAGACTTAATTTAATACGTAACAAATAAGGACGGGCTAAAGTCGGGAGAAGCCGACATTGGATATGCAGGCGAAGTCGTCGAATTTGATATCTGTTTAAATTTGATATGCAGAATTTCAATCAAAATCCGTACATATTGTAGGAGCCATAAAGTAAATCGTTGTGCAAATTTTTGGTAAGATCGATTGATAAATGGGTTAGCAAAGGCCTTAAAAGTAAAAATCGGGAGATGCATATATATGGGAGCTATATCTAAAAGTGAACACATCTCTATGAAATTCATCAGTCAAGAGTTATAAGAGAAACCTTCGTGGCAAATTTTATGAAGGTCAGTTAACACATTACTATATTATTGAGTAGTATTCAGAATCTATAGCAAAATCTGACCCGATTTCTATTAAATTCAATAGTAATACGGGGAGTCATATCCTAAACCTTTGTGTCAATTTTCGTGTGAATCGGTTAATAAATAGCCAAATTAAGGGAATACTAGTCCAAATCGGACGAACATTCATATGGGAGCTATTGTATATCAAATCTGAGCTAATTTCTTTGAAATTCACCAATAATAGTGAGACTTATGTCACACACGGCAACCCCTAACTAGAATCAATGTATGCAAACCCTATGCTGCACGTATATCAGCTTAGAGTAGCAGTCTATTATCAAGTTATCAACCGCGGAGCGATACACAACACCTCAACCGGCGCACTTAACATTCATACAATCTTTAAACGTTTACTTTTCTTTATTCATTTTATATGTTTAATAAACACAATTGAATTATTAATTTATTTAATTTTAAACGAAAGTGTTTTCAATAAGAAAGGCCTACTAAATCACTCGACGTCCTTGGCACTTATAAGGGAACCCCTCTTGCGAAATTTCTTGACAATCGGTTTTCTAATGACGATCTAATTGTAATTTAAGTCCAAATCGGACGAACATATATATGGAAGACATCCAAATCTGAAACTATATTTCCTAATTTCAATAGGCTTTGTCTCCAAGCCAAAGAAAATGCTAGACATAGCTAAATCGAATCAGAAAGTGATTCTGAGTCGATCGGTATACTTATCAATGAGACTATCTCTCTTCATTTTGGGTGTTACAAACAAATTCACTAAGTTATAATACCCTGTACCACTTTAGTAGTATATAAATGTATAAATGACATTGAGTTCAGCCGGATCGAATTTCAAATTAAAAAGTACCACAGAGGTACGAAATAGGTGAACTTTGTACAGGGTGGATGAATAGAGGTAGAATTTTGAAATTTGACTTAAAAGATATCTGGTGCAAAAGGATGAGGGTGAAAAGAAAAAATGGAAAATTGTACTGGTAAGGGGAGAAAACGTACGTTTAGTACCGCGATTGGGACAATTTGGTACTTTCTTTATAGATGACGCTAGAGGTCCGAAATTTGGCATTTAGGTACAACTAAGAAATAAATGATGGATGACTAAATGATCTATTCAAAATTCATACTTTTTGGTATCAGAATTGGTACCACTTAGTACTTTCTGTTCGGATTAAGCTTGGGGTTTGAAATTTGGCATGCAGGTACAACTAAGAAATATATAATGGATTACTGAATAATCTGTAGACAATTCGTACATTTTGGTACCATTTGGTACTTTAAGTTTAGATGGAGCTAAAGGTCTGAAATTTGGCATGGAAGTTTGGTTGGGTTAGAGTTAAGTTTAAGTGGCAGTCTGCCATCAGACTCACTTAGACGTTTTCGTCCATTGTGATACCACAGGAACAGAAGAAGGAAGATGCCTTCTAATTCCCACCGATGAACCATTCAGATCGCTTTAACCTAAATCTGAACCGATTGCGAACGAACTCCTCAGATAGTGCGGCATATTGGACGAACATATATATGGGAGTTATATCTAAATCTGAACCGATTTTGACCAAACTCTGTGTATATTCCGGTAGTCGTCGAGGAAAGCGTTGTGCAATAATTTGGCAAGATGGGTCAATAAGTCTGCTTGCTGTGGCTCTAGGAGTAAAATTCGGGCGCTATATATATATATATTGGAGCTATATCTAAATCTGAACCGATTTCCATGAAATTCACCATTAATGTCGAGAATAAAAAAATCCTTCTTACCAAATTTTGGGAGAATCGGTTAACAAATAACCATTTTATTGCATTATTGCTGAAAATCGGACGAACATATATATATGGGAGCTTTATCCATATCTGAATCGATTTTTTTTTAATTTCAATTGTCTTCGTCTCTAGACCGAAAAACATGCCTGTACCAAATTTGAAGACGATCGGAAGAAAATTTGGACCTGTAGTTTGTACACATATTAACATGGGCAGGCGGAGGGACAGACAGACGGACATAGTTAAATCGAATCAGAAAGTGATTCTGCGTAGGGAAGGTGGAAGGCGAGAAAATAATAAACTATCCCTATTTCTTATTTCGAAGTACGATTTTTTTCCTGAACACCCTCGTAATTCGAATTCTGGATATCGAATCTGAAGTCCGTTTTGGTTGTCAGATACTGGTAAAGTAAGGCCAAAAATTGGACGCGCTAAGATTCCAAGAAACTTTAATCGGACTGCACTCATTGACAAGAAGTATCACCTGATCCTGAATGGAATTTTCATGGGAAATTTAATAGTAGTAGTAAGAGTCCACAAGGGTTCTGAAAATGTTAGCCCCTTCAATGTAGGCGATATTGTACTGAAATGAAAAGAATTTCAGATTAGATCACGAATACGGAAACAACTGCCCAGAAAGCAACGACGGGAAGGGTCCAAGAGAATTTTGAACCCCTTAAATCTATATTTGTTACATATTGGCCCAAAATTTTTGAAGAGGCTTCTAGGAAACAGGAAAGTTACCGTGGTACTAAAAGCCTATTTTTTGGGAGAGGGCATGTTAAGGGCCATCTGGGCCACTTGTTCTACGAGTTTGATAAAATAGTACGGAATATTAAAATATCAAAAATAAATCCCGAAATCATAAAAAAATTTGAACAAGTAAAAGCGTGCTAAGTTCAGCCCGGCAGAATCTTTAGAAACCACCACCTTAAATTTTTCTAAAAATGTATACAAACTAAATTTGGTTGAAGGGCATAATTTTATTCTACATATCAAACTCTGTCAAACCAGGAAAAATTAAAACTTCTGGGAATGACTGAGTATAGTCGAGAGACCGTACAGTTATTGGAAGTCGTCACGGAACACCACATGCAAAACTTCGGCCAAATCGGAAAAATGTTCCATCCGATATGAAATTTTTATGCTCTAGTAGCCATAATTTAAGTCCGATCTTTACAACATTTTGCTCAAGAAGTTCTATTTAATGTTCCAACATGTTTGCAGAATTTTATTAACATCAGTTCAGTTTCAGATATAGCACCCATATATATCTATCTTTTAGATACATGGTATCGTCGGATAAAATTCTTAGAATTGTATGTAGTTTACGTTTTTGCTATACGATTTTTCACTTTATTTTCATCCACACAAATTAAGCCAGCCTAATATACAACCTAGGTCCCCGTTTAGAATTACTTGTCACATATGCACTATTCTGCACAAAAATCGCTAGAAGCGGATAACCACAACAATTCATAGTATTAAGTCCAATTGCTGTAAATTTGTTTGCCAAATAATGAAGATTTTTAAGGTTCCCTCAATTAGCCGTTTTTATACCCTCCACCATGGGATGAGGGTATACTAATTTCGTCATTCTGTTTGTAACTCCTCGAAATATTCGTCCAAGACCCCATAAAGTATATATATTCTTGATCGTCATGATAGATATTTTAAGTCGAACTAGCCATGTCCGTCCGTCTGTCGAAAGCACGCTAACTTTCGAAGGAGTAAAGATAGCTGCTTGAAATTTTGCACCACGTTTTGATATAGCTGGCATATAAACTGATCTGGGATCTTGACTTCTTGAGCTGCTATAGGCCACAATTCTTATCCGATTTGGCTGAAATTTTCCAACAATTGTGCTGAGTATGGTTGAAATCGTTCCATAACCTGACATAGCTGTCATATAAACCGATCTGGGGTCTTGACTTCTTGAGCCACAAGAGTACGCAATTATTATCCGATTTGGCTGAAATTTTGCATGAGGAGTTTTGTTATGACTTTCAACAACTGTGCTAAGAATATTTCAAATCGGTCCATAACCTGATATAGCTACCATATAAACCGATCTGGGGCCTTGACTTCTTGAGCCACAAGAGTACACAACTATTATCCGATTTGGCTGAAATTTTGCATGAGGATTTTGTTATGACTTCGAACAACAGTATTGAGAATGCTTCAAATCGGTCCATAACCTAATATAGCTGCCATATAAACCGATATGGGATCTTGACTTCTTGAGCCACTAAAGGGCGTTTTGTACAACGGCTTCTCTCATGACCTCTAACATACGTGTCGAATATGGTATGAATCAGTTCAATTATGGTGCGAAATGAACCATAAATTGATATTGTTCCAATAACATTGCAATTCTTTTTTATATCCTTTGTTTGCCTAAAACGAGATACCGTGGCAAGAGCTCGACAAATGCGATCCATGGTGGAGGGTATATAAGATTCGGCCCGGCCGAACTTAGCACGCTTTTACTTGTTTTTTTTTCATAAAATGAAATCCTTCAAAATATCTTTTTTTTGAAATTTGAATCATGCACATATTTTAAATTATCTCTCACATCATACAGGCATGAAATGAAGTGGAAACGCACACATGGACCTTAAAGCGGGTAACACGTATTGGTTACATCAAGATGAGATAACGCAAAACAGAGTAATCTAAATCAGAAAACAAATTGAAAACATTTTAAAATACTTTGTAGAAGGGCTTTTTATACCCACCACCATAGGATGGGGGTATACTAATTTCGTCATTCTGTTTGTAACTCCTCGAAATATTCGCCTCAGACCCCATAAAGTATATATAATCTTGATCGTCATGATATTTTATGACGATCTAGCCATGTCCGTCTGTCTGTCGAAAACACGCTAACTTTCGAAAGAGTAAAGCTAGCCGCTTGAAATTCTGCACAAATACTTCTAATAGTTGTAGGTCGGTTGGGATTGTAAATGGACCATATCGGTCCTTGTTTTAATAATACAATAGATGCCATGTAAACCGATCTTGGATCTTGACTTCTTGAACCACTACATGGCGCAATCTTTATCCAATTTGGCTGAAATTTTGTATGCGGTGTTTTTTTTATGATTTTCAACAACTGTGCGAAGTGTGGTAGAAATCAGTTGATAACCTGATACAGCTGTCATATAAACCGATCTGGGGTCTTGACTTCTTGAGCCTCTAGAGGGAGCAATTCCTATCCGATTTGGCTGAAATTTTGCACTATATGTTTCGTTATAACTTCCAACAACTGTGCAAAGTATGGTTCAAATGGGTCCATAACCTGATATAGCTGCCATATAAACCGATCTGGGATCTTGACTTCTTGACACTCTATTGGGCGCAATTCATATCCGATTTGGCTGAAATATTGCATGAGGTGTTTTGTAATGATTTCCAACAACTGTGCCAAGTACCAGTGAAATCGATGCATAACCTGATATAGCTTTTATATAAACCAATCTGGGGTCTTGACTTCTTGAGCCTTTAAAGGGCGCAAATCCTATCCGATTTCGCTAAAATTTTGCACGACGTGTTTCGAAATGACTTTCAACATAACCTGATATAGCTGCCATATAAACCGATCTTGGATCTAGACTTTTTGAGACTCTATTGGGCGCAATTATTATCTGATTTGGGTGAAATTTTGTATAACGGCTTCTCCCATCAGTCTATAACCTAATACAGCTCCCCTATAAAACGAAGGGCGAAATCCTTATCCGATTTGGCTGAAATTTTTCACAATGACTTTTACTGTGGTCTCCAACATTCATTCCATTATGGTTCGAATCGGACCATAACTTGATACAGCTCCAATAGCATAAGATTCTTTTCTTTTATCCTTTCCTTTCCTTTGTTTGCCTAAGAAGAGATGTCGGGAAAAAAACTCGACAAATGCGATCCATGGTGGAGGGTATATAAGATTCGGCCTGGCCGAACTTAGCACGCTTTTACTTGTTCGACGTAGTTGCCGTATAGACCGATCTCCCGCCCACAAAAGGCGTAGTTATTATCCGATTTCGGTGAAATATAGAATAGCGAGTTACACCGAATATGGTCCAGATCAGACTATGTATGGATATACTACAATAGTTGCCAATTGGACCGATCTGCCGATTAAGGGCCTTAATTAGGTTGAACTAGACTTACCGTTGCCCTGAACGGAATATGGTCCAGATCAGGCCATATTTGGAAATAGCTGTCATATAGAGCATTTCGCCGTTTGAGGGTCTGATTTGATTTCGCTGAAATTTAGAACAGTGAGTTGGATTAGGCACATGGATATCTGAACCGAGTATGGTCCACATTAGACCATATTTCGATATTATTATCGCACTCGAAAAAAGGGACACCATGGTTCAGTTAAAATTAACAAATTTTCATAAAATTGAACTTCATATAGCACTGAAGAAATTTTTACTTAATTTTATTTTATGTTCTTGTTAAAAATAAAAGCCATATTGATCATCCGATTTTGCTGAAAATTGGGACAGTGAGTTGTGTTAGGCCCTTCGACATCTTTCTTTAACTTGGCCCAGATCGGTCCAGATTTGGATATAGCTGTCATATAGATCGATCTATCGATTTAAGGTCTTGCGCCCATAAAAGCCCCATTTACTGTCCAATGTCGCCGAAATTTGGGACAGTCAGTTTAGTTTAGTTTAGCCCCTCGACATATTTCTGCAATTTGGCCTATATAGATCAAGATTTGCATATAGCTGCCATATAGACCGATCTCTCGATTAAAGGTTTAGGTTCCGTAAAAGGCGCATTTATTGTCCGATATCGCCGAAATTCGGGACATAAAGTTGTGTTAGACCCTTCGACATCCTTCTTCAATTTGGTCCAGATTGATCCAGATTTGAATAAAGCTGCCATATAGATCGATCTCTCGATTAAAGGTCTTGCGCCCATACAAGGCGCATTTATTGTCGATTTTGCCGAAATTTGGGACAGTTGGTTGTGTTAGGCTCTTCGGCATTTTTCTGCAACTTGGCCAAAATTGGTCCATATTTGGATATAGTTGCCATATAGTCCGATATTTCGATTTAAAATCTTGGTCGCATAAAAGGCGCATTTATAATCCGATATCACTGAAATTTTACACCGTTACCTATGTTAGACTATTCGACATCCGTGTCGTATATGGTTCAGATCGGTTTATTTTTAGATATAGCTACTAAAGAGACCAATATTTATTATAAACAATTGAGCAACGACTTGTACCTATTAGTATTTGGTCCAAATCGGAACATATTTCGATATACCTGTAATGGGGCATAAGGTATGAATTTTTTTTTACCGGCCGAACTTAACGCCTTTTTACTTGTTATACCCTCCACCTTTTAAGGCCTTTTTACTTGTAATACCCTCCACCATAGGATGGGGGTATACTAATTTCGTCATTCTGTTTGTAGCACTTCGAAATATGCGTCTAAGACCCCATAAAGTATATATATTCTTGATCGTCGTGACATTGTCACGACGTGCCATGTCCGTCCGTCCGTCTGTCTGTCGAAAGCACACTAACTTTTGAAGGAGTAAAGCTAGCCGCTTGAAATTTTGTACAAATACTTTTTATTAGTGCAGGTCGGTTGGGATTGTAAATGTAAAAATGTCGGTTGGGATTGCAAATGTAAATTTTTAGACGGCAGCCTAAACCGATCTTGGGTCTTGACTTATTGAGCCTCTAGAGGGCACAATTCTCTTCCGATTTGACTGAAATTTTGCACGTAGTGTTTTGATATCACAACTGTGCTAAGTATGATTCAATCTGTACATAACCTGATATAGCTGCCATATAAACCAATCTTGGGTCTTGACTTCTTGAGCCTCTAGAGGGCGCAATTCTCATCCGATTTGACTGAAATTGAACGTAGTGTTTTGATATCACTTCCAACATTTGTGCGAAGTATGGTCTAAATTGGTCCATAATCTGGAATAGGTTTCGTATAAACCGATCTTGGATCTTAAATTCTTGAACCTCTAGAGAGCGCAATTCTCATCCGATTTGGCTAAAATTTTGCATGAGGTGTTTTGATATGACTTCCAAAAACTGTGATGAGTATGGCGCAAATATGTGCTTAACCTGATATAGCTGCCATATAAACTGCTCTGAGATCTTATTTATTGAGCCGCTTGAGAGCGCAATTCTCATCCGATTTGGCACACATTTTGTACAACGGCCTCTCCCATGGTCTTCAACATACGTGTGCAATATGGTCTGAATTGATCTATCGCTTGATACAGCTCCCATATAAACCGATCTCCCGATTTTGCTTCTTCAGCCCCGAATCGGACTATAACCTGAAATAGCTCCTCCTCCATCCATATTCATTTCTTTTGTTTGCCTTAAAAGAGATACTGCGCAAAGAACACGACAGATGCGATCCATGGTGGATTGTATATAAGATTCGGCCCGGCCAAACTTACCACGCTTTTACTTGTTTTTTTTTTTACCTATTTTGCTGAAATTTGAAACAGTGTTTAGTTTTAGCCCTCCAAACATCTGACCTAAATATGGTTCTGATCGGACTATATTTAGATATAGCTGCCATATAGACCGATCTGCTGAAAAATTTATGAAGCCCGTAAAAGCCCAATTTCGTTGCAATTTAAAAAAGTGTGTAGTTTTAGGCCTCCCAACATCCGACCTTAATATGGTTTATATCGGACTATATTTATTTAGATATAGCTGCCATATAGACCGATCTGCCAATGATGGGTCTGAAGCTCATAAAAGCTTTATTTACTTCCCGATTTCGCTGAAATTTGTAAC
The DNA here is from genome assembly GCF_963082655.1 of Stomoxys calcitrans. Lineage (NCBI taxonomy): Eukaryota > Metazoa > Arthropoda > Insecta > Diptera > Muscidae > Stomoxys > Stomoxys calcitrans. Next base: position 24,652,032 of record NC_081552.1, read on the forward strand.
AGTGAGTTGTTTTAAGCTCCCCGACATCCGAGCCGAATATGAGTCAGATCACACTTTATAGATATAACTGTCATATAGACCGATCTTTCAATTTAGGGTCTTACTCCCGTAAAAACTAGCTTTATTGTCTGAAAATGATAATTGTATATGGGTTCTCGAAACCTGAGTAAAATATGATCGAGACCAGCCACGACCAGCTACGGAGTGGAGTTATAGTAAAATAGGATGTTTATTATATCCTTGTTGAATTTGGTTCAGATCGGTCCAGATTTAGTTATTGGTGCCATATAGTACGATCTCTCGATTTAAAGTCTTGGCCCTACAAAAAGCACATTTATTATCAGATTTCATTGAAATTTGAGGCTTTTCGATATCCGTGTCTTATATCGTCCAGATCGGTTTATATTTTGATATAGCTGCCAAAAAGACCAATGAAACAATCCGCCGAAGTCCATAAAAATTGGTTCAGAATTAGATATATTGGGTTGCCCAAAAAGTAATTGTCGGTAATATAGTCGACGTTAACAAATTTTTTCAACGGCTTGTGACTCTGTAATTGCATTCTTTCTTCTGTCAGTTATCAGTTATGTTTACTGTCAACAATTGGACAAATTGAATACAGCCATCAAGGAGAAGCGACCAGAATTGGTCAATCGTAAAGGTGTCATATTCCACCAGGACAACGCTAGACCGCACACATCTTTGGTCACTCGCCAAAAACTGAGTGAGCTTGGCTGGGAACTTTTGATGCATCCACCACCATCCACCCTGACCTTGCACCCTCAGACTACCATTTATTTCGATCTTTGCAGAACTCCTTAAATGGTAAAACTTTCGGCAATGATGAGGCTATAAAATCGCACTTAGTTCAGTTTTTTGCAGATAAAGGCCAGAAGTTCTATGAGCGTGGAATACTAAATTTGCCAGGAAGATGGCAAAAGGTTATCGAACAAAATGGCAATTATATATTTGATTAAAGTTCATTCTAAGTTTTATCAAAAATGCATTTACTTTCTTTTAAAAAATCCGCAATTACTTTTTAGGCAACCCAATACATTTTTGGTATTTGAAGGGGGGGGCTGACCCTCCCCCTTACACTAATTTTCAGAAACGCCAGATCTCGGAGGTAGGTGGTGCGATTTAAGCGAAATTTTGTGTGCTCTCATATAGTACGCTAAAAATAAAAATTTGGTATCCAAATTTCGGATGGGGTACCTAGGGGGGCCGCCCATCCTAAAACCTACCAAACATATATTTAGACCAATCATGACAATATGAGACTCATATGAAAGGTATTTAGGATAAGAAAACTTATCTGATATCTAATTGTCTGACCAAGTGTTAGGGGGACCACCCCAACCACTAAATCGGACATATTTACAGACCAAGGCAATGTGGGACTCAAATGAAATCTTTTCCGAGTAAAATACGAATCTAATATTCAAATATGGGGCCTCGTTTCTGGGGGTTCACTCCTTCCCCAAAACACCTCCCAAACAGGACTTATATACTGACCATGGGAATATGGGGCTTAAAAAAAAGGTATTTGGGTGTAGAATTCGATCTGATATCCAAAGTAAAGCACGAATCTGGTATCAATATTCGGGAAAAGTGTTTATAGGGCCACCCCACCCCCACAGCACCACCCATATTGGAAGTATTTCCTGACTATTGCCATATGAGGCTCAAATAAGAGGGTTTTTAGAGTAGAACACGAATCTGATATATATCTTCAAGGCCAACTCACTAAGTGGCCGCCCATCCCCCAAACCGGTCATGTTTGCCGACTATTGAAATATGGGGCTCAAATAAAAGGTATTTGGGAGTAGACCACGTATCTGATATCAACATTAGGGACCAACTGTATAGGGGACGTCCCACCACCATAACAACCCCCAAATAGGACGTATTTGCTCACCAAGGCAATTTGGGTCTTAAAGAGATTGGAACTAAATATTTATAGTTTTTAGGGCCAATACCCCAAACCAGACATATTTGCTGACTTTTGCAATAAGGAGTTTAAATGAGATTAGAAAACGAATTTTATATCAAATTTTGAGGCCAATGGCAATATGGGGTTCAAATAAATGATATATAGATATATGAGAATAGAGCACGTTGCTGATGTATTTTCCCGGCTTGGAGATTTTCCCATCCGTAAAACAACCCAAAATCGGGCATATTTACCGACCATGTCAATGTGGAGCTTATATAAAATGTATTGGGGGCTAGAGCAAAAATTGATACCCACTTTCGGAACCAATTTTCTGGGGGTCAACCTCTTTCCCAAAATACCCAACAAGCAACAATTTTTTACTGAACATCGCAATATGGGGCTCAAATAAAGGTATTTGGGAGTAGAATACGAATTTGATATCCAAATGTAGGACCATGTATTTAGGGCATCATCCTTTCACCAAAACACCCCCCAAAGGGTAAAATTTTTTTTTAAACTCCCCTAAGCCGATGGCAATATGGGGTTTAAATAAATTTTATTTGAAAGAAGAGCACGATGCTGATATTTTTTCATGGCCAAGTGTCTGGGGGACCACCTCACCCCCAAAAACACCCCTAAATTAGATATCATGAGATTATCGGGCTGAAATAAAGTATTTTAAGAATGTAGTACACCTTACATCCACACTTAAATTCGAAGACCAATAGAGATCACATGGGATTCAGATAAAGGCACTTATATTGTTAAACTGTTATGCAAGCGATATACTATTTCTGTAGCATGGTATTTCACTAAAAGCTCTTTAATTGTCGAAAATAAATATTCCAAAGAAAGCGGAGCGGGCCCGGATCAGCTAGTCCCATAAAAAATGATTTATTTTCCAATTATGCTGACTCTTGAAACTGTAACTTTAACATTTTTTAAAAGAGAAATTTATAAAATTATTTTTTAAGGCTAGGGTTCATCATATTTGTTACCCACTTTAATGTCCCCTATAGACATCATGTTGACTAGTTGTCTATAAATATCGAAACTAATTGCATGTGTAGCTGGATTGACTTGCTTGGTTACTAAATTCTAACACACGTCCCAGCACACCCCTGCAGTTAAAGAGGGAATGGTGGTGGGTGGTTTGTAGTGATGTTTTGCTCCTCGACGTAGTCGAATGAGTTATATTTCACGCCATCGTAACCATGGCGTAACGAGGCCAGGCAACTAAGTCAGAGCTTATTTACTTGGACAAAAATTTTATAAAAATTTTTTTTCCAAAATTTTTAGAAAAAAATTTGTAGTTATTTTTGTTGTCTCGGAGCTCTATCAGGTTATTGAACGATTTAGACCGTTCTAGGTAAAATTGCTGGAAGTCATAACAGAACACTAAATGGTTTGATGCTCCTCAAGGCTTCCTTCATCATAAATTCCGTTATGATAAACCTTCGATCAACTTCATTATTCCAAGATTCCGGTGTCTCCATGAGTCCCGTCGTATCCTGTGGATAATGGGTTTTCATCAAAAGCCTCAACATGTCCTTGGTTGGCTATGCTCTCAATACTCTGTCGTCTATAACGTTTCAGTTTGGACATGGGCTTTTGAGAGAAACTTTTTCATCTTGGCAGCGTCATTAACGTTATCGCCCTGGTCGCAGAAAAACTTCCAGAAGCCACATATTGCCGTTTTGGTTATCTTATTGTATTCCTTGAGACGTGTATAATACACATCCCAATATACGTCCGCTGTTTTACGACGTCTTCTATTAAAAACTCTGGGGACCTCTTTCCAAATGTTGCGAATCTCCCCGGTCATCCTGGGCTTTTCTGGGGCTGATTTCCTTTCTCGAAGAGCACAACTATCTTCGAAAGACCCCATTAGTGCAGTTGTAATCCTGTTGACATTGTTGTCAATGTCTTCTATTATCTGGCTAATTTATCTTGCCCAAGTCTTCTTCTGAGTAGTCTTCCGAATTTTGGCCAGTTGGTTTTCAACTTATTATATAAGACCCTATATTGGAGGATCGGGCTATATGGCAGCTCTATCAAAATCTGGACCGATCTGAGCCATATTGACGGAAGATGTCGAAGGGTCTAAGACAACTCACTGTCTTAAATTTCAGCAAAATCGGATAATAAATGTGGCTTTTATGGGCCTAAGACCCTAAATCGGCGGATCGGTCTATATGGGGGCTATATCAAGATATAGTCCGATATTGCCCATCTTCGAACTTAACTTGCTTATAGACAAAAAAAGAATCTGCGCAAAGTTTCAGCTCAATATCAAATTCATTAAAATCGGATAAGAATTGTGCCCTCTAGAGGCTCAAGAAGTCAAGACCCAAGATCGGTTTATATGGCAGCTATATCAGGTTATGGGCCGATTTAAACCATACTTGGTACAGTTGTTGGGTATCATAACAAAACACGTCGTGCGAAATTCCATTCCAATCGGATAAGAATGGCGCCCTCTAGAGGCTCAAGAAGTCAAGACTCAAGATCGGTTTATAAGGCAGCTATATCAGGTTATGGACCGATTCAAACCAAACTTGGCACAGTTGTTGGATATCATAACAAAACACGTCGTGCAAAATTTCATTTCAATCGGATAAGAATTGCGCACTCTAGAGGCTCAAGAAGTCAAGACCCAAGATCGATTTATATGGCAGCTACATCAGGTTATAGACCGATTTGAACCATACTTGGCACAGTTGTTGAATATCATAACAAAACACGTCGTGCAAAATTTCATTCTGATCGGGTAAGAATTGCGCACGCTAGAGGCTCAAGAAGTCAAGACCCAAGATCGGTTTATATGGCAGCTATATCAAAACATGGACCGATATGGCCCATTTACAATACCAACCGACCTACACTAATAAGAAGTATTTGTGCAAAATTTCAAGTGGCTAGCTTTACTCCTTCGGAAGTTAGCGTGCTTTCGACAGACAGACGGACGGACATGGCTAGATCGACATAAAATGTCGCGACGATCAAGAATATATATACTTTATCGGGTCTCAGACGAATATTTCGAGTAGTTACAAACAGAATGACGAAATTAGTATACCCCCAATCTTATGGTGAAGGGTATAAAAAATCATGAGATCGGTTTATATAGAAGCAATATCAATGCACAGACCGAATAAAACCAAATTTAATGAAGTCAGTTGGAAATTATGTGAGAAATCATTGAAAGTAAGTGAGAACGGGCTAAAGTCGGGCGTGTATGGGCTCAAGAAGCATAATCGGGAGATCGGTTCATATAGTAGCTAGATCGATTAATGCCATATTGGACATGTAGGTTGAAGGTCATGGGAGAAGCCGTTGTGCACAAATTCAGCAAAATCGGATAAGAATTGTGACCTCTAGAGGCTTAGGAAGTCAAGATCCCAGATTGGTTTATATGACAACTATATCAGGCTATTGATCGATATGAACCATACTTGGCGCAGTTGTTGAAAGTAATATTTCAAAATTTCAGCCAAATCGGATGATAATTGCGTCCTCTATTGACTCAAGAAGTCAAGATCCACGAACGGTTTATATGGTAGCTATATATGTCGATTTAAACCATACTTAGCACAGTTGTTGGAAATCGTAACAAACAACTTTATGGAAAATTTCAGCCAAATCGAATGAAAATTGCGGCCGCTATTGGCTCTAGAAGTCTAGATCCAATTATATATGACAGTTATATCAGGTTAAAGACCGATTTAAACCATACATACTACAGTTATTGGAAGTCATAACAAAACACTTCGTGCAAAATTTACTCTAGTTGGGATGGTTGTAAAGCACCATGATCCATTTGACATCATCCACTGATGATATTAATTGGTCGAAATTTAAATCGCGATACGGATCGCCAGTCATGCTGACTTTTAAATGTTTTTTGCTATACTGTTCTTTGAATAGAATGGTCTAAAGCCGGACAATATCCTGCAATGGAAATAAGATTTTAAAAAGCTCAAACATGGAAGCTATATCTATCTCTGAACCGATTTCACATGTAATGTCGAGACATATAAAAGAATCCCTCGTGCAAAATTTCGTGGGAATCGGTTAACAAATGACGTTATAATTGCAATTTTAGACCAAATCGGACGAACATATATATGAGATCTATATCCAAATCTGAACCGATTTTCTTCAATTTCAACAGGCTTTTTCAATTTCAAACGGGAAAACTGTGAGCACCACACAGGCTGAAGCATTGAGGTTCGATATGTGTGGTGTTCATTGCTGTCACGAGAAGCTTAGCTGCCAGATACCAGGCGGGTCCACAGGTTGCCGATAGGGGAATGCTCCAAACGGAGTAGCTGCACCGACAGCCGCGAACAATCAGCGGTATAGAGTGGAGAGTCTCAATGAGAGGCCGAGCGACACGGGCTCTTGCACAAATACTGAGAAAAATACTTATCGTTAATAGGAGTTAATTACATAATACTCATTAGTCCATGATATTTATCCACGATTAGTTAAAATTTCCTAAATAGTGAGAAAATAAACGTTGTAGGAATAAAGCTAACTACTCGTGAGTATAGATAAAATAGCTTACAATTCAGGTGGAGTTAGTAATTTTTCTTAAACGATTATTTTTGAAGTAAGCGAGAATTTTATTAAATTTTGGCAAAAGCTGAAATTTATTACTGAATGAACTACTTAGAAAAATAAAGATTTGTAGTTCAATATAACTGAACGTTCATTTCCATTCCCATTACTTGAATTAACTAATACATGCTCGAAATTAAGAACAATTTTATAAACAAAATTGGATGCTCCGGGGTGTTCCGATAAAGCGATTTTTCAATAATTTTGTCTTTCATTTTCAATGCTCTTTAGTAATTTTTTTATACAATATGTAGGAAGTAAACTAATACTATGTATAAACAATTTTGTAGCTATAAAGAAATTGTTGCTCTTGCAACGAGCATATTATTCTTTAGGAATTTGAGGGAATTTGATTCCATAGGAATTTGAATATTTCCCAAATTTAGTGTACTTTGACTAGTATTGAGGTTCAACATTTTTTGAGTGTATGATGCTCAATATAACAAGGCGAGTTATTGGCGCCTTTAAATATGCAATGGCCAAAGTTCCCAGCGGCGATCGGTCCTTTGGACCGGCACGAGCATGCCACAACCACATGAAAATGTGGCTACAGCAACAACGATTGGCTGTAAATTGCGACCTGTACTTTGTACACAAATTAACATGGATAAACAGACAGACGGACACAGCTAAATCGAATCAGAAAGCGATTCTGAGTCGATCGGTACACTTATACATGGTCTATCTCTCTTCCTTTTGGGTGTTACATCCAAATTCACTAAGTTATAATACCCTGTACCACAGTAGTGGTGTTGGGTATAAAAACGGTGCAGAAGAACACATTCCGTAGAAGTGGTACTGGGTTCTATAAGCACAATAGTACCGATATGCCGCTGCGACAGTATAAATTTCGCTTCAGTTAATTGCAAATGTAATTAAAAGCTCACGAAATGTCTGTCTTTGTTATATATTTGGGTCGTTTTATTTACCAGTCTAGCGTATTCGCTAGCTTATATATGTATATTACTAGCTGGAAAGGGGCCCGCTCCGCTGCGCCTTATTTAACTCTCTAATATCTTTTTAGGGTGAGGACACTTCGCCCTGAATGTGAATATCGAATTCGTGCTACTGTAGCCCATGTCCGCCTATGACGCTGAACGCCTGCTTTCGAATCCTGGCGAGAACTCCGGACAAAATTTAAAGCGGTGGTTTTCCACTCTTAATGCTGGCGACATTTGCGAGGTACCATGCCATGTATGTCATGTAAAAACTTCTCCCCAAAGAGGCAGCGTACTGCCGTACTGCTTCTCCCTAATCGTTGATAAACTCAACTTGAAAGCACTCATTGATGTGTGAGAAGTTTGCCTCTGCTCGGTTCCTGGGCAAATTTTTACTCTACTCCCAAATGCCTTTCTTTTGAGTCCCATATTACCATATCGGTAAATATTTCTGGTTTAGTGGGGGTATTTCGGAGGTGGTCATTTGGCCCTTAAAGTTTATTTTAGAATCGTGCTCTACTTTCAAAAATATTTCATATTAGTCCCGACCTCCCATTGCTTGGACCTTATTTTTTATGCCATATTTGTAATCTACTGCCGAATACTCTTCATTTGAGTCCCATATTGATAGGAACGTCGAATATAAAGGGTAATTTTTTTGAGGTTAGGATTTTCATGCATTAGTATTTGACAGATCACGTGGGATTTCAGACATGGTGTCAAAGAGAAAGATGCTCAGTATGCTTTGACATTTCATCATGAATAGACTTACTAACGAGCAACGCTTGCAAATCATTGAATTTAATACCAAAATCAGTGTTCGGTTCGAAATGTGTTCATTCACCGTAACGTTGCGTCCAACAGCATCTTTGAAAAAATACGGTCCAATGATTCCATCAGCGTACAAACCACACCAAGCAGTGCATTTTTCGGGATGCATGGGCAGTTCTTGAACGGCTTCTGGTTGCTCTTCACTCCAAATGCGGCAATTTTGCTTATTTACGTAGCCATTCAACCAGAAATGAGCCTCATCGCTGAACAAAATTTGTCAAAATTTGAACACATTTCGAACCGAACACTGATTTTGGTAATAAAATTCAATGATTTGCAAGCGTTGCTCGTTAGTAAGTCTATTCATGATGAAATGTCAAAGCATACTGAGCATCTTTCTCTTTGACACCATGTCTGAAATCCCACGTGATCTGTCAAATACTAATGCATGAAAATCCTAACCTCAAAAAAATCACCCTTTATCTGTTTAGAGGAGTTTTGGAGTTGGGGCGGCCCGCTGGGTACTTGGACCCAAAATTTAATGTGATATTTATTTTCTAGTCTCATACCTTTCATTTGATACCCATATTGGTCCAATCAGTCAACTTTTAGTTTTGGGTGGCGTTTTTGGTGTAAGAGGGAGCCATCATCCGATATTTAAAAACTATATAACCTATGTTTCCTTTTTTTGATTCTACGGAACAAACAATGCCCGTTTGGGGCATTTTTAGGGCTTTCATTCAAGCCCCATATTTATATGGACGACCAATTTGCCCGCTTTTAGAAGTTTTGGGGTTAAGGCGTCTTCCTGGGTACTTGGACCCAATTTTTATACCCTCCACCATAAGATGGGGGGTATACTAATTTCGTCATTCTGTTTGTAACTACTCGAAATATTCGTCTGAGACCCCATAAAGTATATATATTCTTGATCGTCGTGACATTTTATGTCGATCTAGCCATGTCCGTCCGTCTGTCCGTCCGTCCGTCCGTCCGTCCGTCCGTCCGTCTGTCTGTCGAAAGCACGCTAACTTTCGAAGGAGTAAAGCTAGCCGCTTGAAATTTTGCACAAATGCTTCTTATTAGTGTAGGTCGGTTGGTATTGTAAATGGGCCATATCGGTCCATGTTTTGACATAGCTGCCATATAAACCGATCTTGGGTCTTGACTTCTTGAGCCTGTAGAGTGCGCAATTCTTATCCGATTGGAATGAAATTTTGCATGACGTGTTTTGCTATGATATCCAACAACTGTGCCAAGTATGGTTCAAATCGGTCCATAACCTGATATAGCTGCCATATAAACCGATCTTGGGTCTTGACTTCTTGAGCCTCTAGCGTGCGCAATTCTTATCCGATTGGGATGAAATTTTGCACAACGTGTTTTGTTATGATATCCAACAACTGTGCCAAGTATGGTTCAAATCGGTCCATAACCTGATATAGCTGCCATATAAACCGATCTTGGGTCTTGACTTCTTGAGCCTCTAGAGTGCGCAATTCTTATCCGATTGGAATGAAATTTCGCACGACGTGTTTTGTTATGATATCCAACAACAGTGCCAAGTATGGTTCAAATCGGTCCATAACCTGATATAGCTACCATATAAACCGATCTTGGGTCTTGACTTCTTGAGCCTCTAGAGGGCGCAATTCTTAGCCGATTGGAATGGAATTTCGCACGACGTGTTTTGTTATGATACCCAACAACTGTGCCAAGTATGGTTCAAATCGGTACATAACCTGATATAGCTGCCATATAAACCGATCTTGGGTCTTGACTTCTTGAGCCTCTAGAGTGCGCAATTCTTATCCGATTGGAATGAAATTTCGCACGACGTGTTTTGTTATGACTTCCAACAACAGTGCCAAGTATGGTTCAAATCGGTCCATAACCTGATATAGCTACCATATAAACCGATCTTGGGTCTTGACTTCTTGAGCCTCTAGAGGGCGCAATTCTTATCCGATTGGAATGGAATTTCGCACGACGTGTTTTGTTATGATACCCAACAACTGTGCCAAGTATGGTTCAAATCGGTCCATAACCTGATATAGCTACCATATAAACCGATGTTGGGTCTTGACTTCTTGACCCTCTAGAGGGCACAATTCTTATCCGATTTGAATGAATTTTTGCACGAAGTATTTCGTTATGATATCCAACAACTGTGCCAAGTATGGTTCAAATCGGTTCATAACCTGATATAGCTGTCATATAAACAGATCTGGGGATTTGATTTCTTGAGCTTCTGGAGGGCGCAATTCCTATCCGATTTGGCTGAAATTTTGCATGACGTATTTTATTTTTACTTTCAACAACTGTGTCAAATAAGGTTCAAATCGGTTCATAACCTGATATAGCTGCCATATAAACCGATCTGGGATCTTGACTTCTTGACCCCTAGAGGTCGCAATTATTATCCGATATGCCTGAAATTTTGTACGATGGATCCTCTCATGACCATCAACAAACGTGTTTATTATGGTCTGAATCGGTCTATAGCCCGATATAGATCCCATATAAATCGTTCTCTCTATTTTACTTCGTGAGCCCCAATGGGCGCAATTCTTATACGAATTGGCTGAAATTTTACACAGGTCTCCAACATATAATTTAATTGTGGTCCGAACCGGACCATATCTTGATATCGTTTTAATAGCAGAGCAACTCTTTTCTTATATCCTTTTTTGCCTAAGAAGAGATACCGGGAAAAGAACTCGACAAATGCGATCCATGGTGGAGGGTATATAAGATTCGGCCCGGCCGAACTTAGCACGCTTTTACTTGTTAATACTATTTTCGTATTCTACTCTTCAATACATATTGTCCTTACCGTCCGCTTTTGGGCGCTTTTGTTCCATATAAAGTAAAAGAAGGCTCAGCGGAGCAGGCCCGGTCCAGCTAGTTTTCAATAAAAAAGGAAAAAGCATTAACACAGCAAACCGTGTGAATGTAAAGCCATGAGTGGGAGTATTAGTGATGAGAGTAAGATAAACAAATGGAGCGGGAGAAGAGTATTACTATTTACTCTGCACACTTTTGTATTGTACGAATCACTAAATCTGCACTCAAGGAAGTGGAAAACCATCTCAGGCGATGTAATCTTTGAACCCTCCACCATAGGATGGGGGTATACTAATTTCGTCATTCTATTTGTAAGTACTCCAAATATTCATTTGAGACCCACAAAGTATATATATTCTTGATCGTCATGACATTTTATGTCGATCTAGCCATGTCCGTCCGTCCGTCTGTCTGTCGAAAGCACGCTAACTTTCGAAGGACTAAAGCTAGGAGCTTAAAATCTTGCACAAATACATCTTATTAGTGTAGATCGATTGGGAATGTAAATGAGCCATATCGGTCCATGCTTTGATATAGCTGCCCTATAAATCGATCTTGGATCTTGATTTCTTAAGCCACTAGAGGACGCAATTCTTATCCGATTTGACTGAAATTTTGCACGTAGTTTTTTTTTTTTTTTGATATCATTTCCAACATTTGTGCGAAGTATGGTCCAAATCGGTCCATAACCTCTAGAGGGCGCAATTCTCATCCGAGAATTCGATGGTGGAGGGTATAAAAAAACTATTTGTATATTTGTACCAATAACAGTCGATGATGTGAAACTATTTGGCGAAACATGGATAATAGAATGGCGATAGTAATGTATTTTGTTGTTATAAACCATGAAATCTCTACAAACTATCTTTAAAAAGTACATAACAAGTTTCAATTCAGAAAGGGAGTGAGAAATTAACTCCCAAATGTTTGGAGGGCAGGTGAAGATGGTGTGATGTGCGTGGTCCTACCTGACATGTGGGTCAGCCAATTCCTTAAAGCTCGGCTTTTGCATTTTTTGTTGTTGTTGGTTGTAGATATTTTGCGAAGTTGCACAACAAAACAAACAATCTTATAACTACAGGTCATATGCAGTAGGTGGGTTTTATATAGGCCAGTTTGTGGCACATATTACGGCCAAAGGTCTGAATGGATTTTAATGAAAATGAAATCAATCGAAAGCTATTTTTCCATAGATGTACCGAATATATTTGAAAATTAATTCTTCGAAAAGAAAATCAATCAAAATGAGGAATAATTTTCAATAAAAGAGAAGCAGAAACCCAGCAAATTGTTTTTACTTCAGCATACGCCATTAGTGTAAATGTAAAGCCACAGGTGGGAGAATAAGTCCGGAGTGTGCGAGAGGTGAGTGGTATGTGTAGAGTATGCTAAAAGATCCCTGCTTGCTTTTCTTTGGTATGGAAGTCAGTCAGTAGCATAAACTGCAGCTATGGACAGTAACGTTTGCGGTGTAATATGTTGGCAACGGTTAAATACAACATTGACAATGCACTTATTTAAACATTGATGTAAACATTAGAAGGAGTCAAAGTAACTAATTGTGCGGCCATACTATGCACTTAATAAATGAAATATTGGGTTGCCCAAAAAGTAATTGCGGATTTTTAAAAGAAAGTAAATGCATTTTTAATAAAACTTAGAATGAACTTTAATCAAATATACTTTTTTTACACTTTTTTTCTAAAGCAAGCTAAAAGTAACAGCTGATAACTGACAGAAGAAAGAATGCAATTACAGAGTCACAAGCTGTGAAAAAATTTGTCAACGCCGACTATATGAAAAATCCGCAATTACTTTTTGGGCAACCCAATTGTTGGCGGAGAGTTATAACTAGTATGGGAAAGAGGGGGCAGTGTTTTTGCGTACATCAATCAATCAATATCTTTTTGTATGTTTCTATATTCGTATAGACTTAGACTTATTTGCAATATTCAGCTAGTTGAAAATTATCATCATGATGAAAATAGAGCACTTTATATTTTAATCGCCGAAGGGGTGGTGTGTTGGATTGCCCTGCCACTGAACAAACCACAGCGGCATGTAGCATGATCTGGTAATATGGGATCTCGAATGGTAGGCAAAACGAATGTGGCATAAGAATATGACGTCAAGTGTTTGGGAGTCATCTCTTTCCCTTAAACTACCTATCATGACAATGAGGGTTTTGCAATAGAGTACGAACCTTACTTTAAAATTTGGATTCAACTTCAGTGAGTTTTCCTTGTGGTCTTACTATGCCCATGTGGGGTTAAAATTCAAGGTGTTTGAGAATGAAAGGGTTTTGAGAGTAGAGTACGAACATAAGAGTCAAACATTTAACAAGCGGCTGGGAGTCCGTCTTATACCTAAGTTGATATGTAGCTCAATAATGGCAATATGCTATTCAAATGGACGGTGTATGGCAGAAGGGTAAAAATTTGTTTTGTCAACATGTTAAAGCTCTAAACAGTAAGTATGGTATGCACCTGAAATGGCTATATAAAAGTCAAGTTTCTAGCACTCGCCCCTCTTTCAATTCCCACCAAACAGACATATAACCCGATAATAACAATAGAAGAGAAGAAGGGTACGAATCCCACAAATATTAAATGAAAAAAAAAAAAACATTTTGCACTATCTTAACTTTTTGAAATATGCACTTCATTCAATCGAACGGTATTGGCAAGTTTTGTATGCCAACAACTTGGAGTATATTTGAATTCAAGATACACCCATGAGGCCTAAAGTAAGGATTATAAATATTGGGTTGCCCAAAAAGTAATTGCGGATTTTTTAAAAGAAAGTAAATGCATTTTTAATAAAACTTAGAATGAACTTTAATCAAATATACTTTTTTTACACTTTTTTTTCTAAAGCAAGCTAAAAGTAACAGCTGATAACTGACAGAAGAAAGAATGCAATTACAGAGTCACAAGCTCAACGCCGACTATATGAAAAATCCGCAATTACTTTTTGGGCAACCCAATAAATATAAGTAAATTGTTATTCTGTGTGTTGCAGAAAGCATAGCGGGGTGTGCTTGGGTTTTGTCATTCAAATTGAATGACGTCAAAATATGTTTTAATAAACGGCGATAGGATTAGCCGCTTAGCTAATCGGGGATAGCATTTTTCTCCATACAAACTCAGCGAGAAAATTCGCTCAATGGGTAAATAAAACACGTCAGTTGCTGTTTGACTTTTTTTGTGTTCTGGCGAAAAATAGAGTCGGTGGGATTCTACAATAAATTAATAGACATTTTCGCTGCGAATAAAGTCAGTATAAGGCTTAAGAACGACAAATAAATATCATTACATAAAACATTTCGGATACAGGTGCACAATCAATTAATAAGCGTGATAGATTGCTTTTCGTAATATAAAAAAAAAAATCCGCAAAAGTTGATTAATAAGAATAATTTATAATTTTTTCTATAGACAAAATTTTTTTGAACATATTCTTTAATTTATAACATTTCAACTCAACTGATCAGCCTGCCCTCTCGAAATATTCTCACTTCACAGCATTTACGGCCACTAGCTAATTAAGAATGTAAACGCTTAAAGAAGCCAGCAACTCCCAGGACACATTTCCTTGTGTTGTCCAGCGCGTGTAATGCCAAAGTAGACATTTCCCTTCCATGTAAAATGATGCTAAAGTACTCTCAACTTTAGCATGAACCATTGCAGATGTTAAAACTAAAGAAATGATTTTTGATTTATTCATTCTCTTGTTTGTTTCGCCGTGTCCATTTACTAGCCTTCGTGTACAATGTCTAGGGGTTGACATAAAAATAAAAGAAGGAAAAAACAAACAAACAAAAATTTTTAGTCTCTAAGGAATCTAAATATAAATGAGTGTGAAGTTTGTAATTAATTATTAATGTGGGGTGTAGCATTTCATTAACCACAAAATGAAGGGACAAAAAGGAAAAAAGATATTTTACAAAAAAATGTTTAATGTATACAAATTAGAAAATAAAAAAAAAAATATGATGGAAATTTTTTTTTCACAAATATCGTAATGTATTTCATGTATAAAACCAGTAAGGTAAGACAAAAGTCGGGCGGAGCCGGCTATATAATACCCTACACCTACACTATAATTTTTACCAAAATCAATAGCGCCCGTCCTTGGGCCTAAAAAGTGATATGTGCAAAATTTCATAATGATTGGACAACAAATACGACCTGCACTTTAATTACAAGAATACTTGGACTCACAGACGGACATGGCTAAATCGAATCAGAAAGTGATTCTGAGTCGATCAGGATACTATACTGTATCACAGTGATGGTGTAGGGTATAAATGTATAATAAATACGAGTATAGGAGATTTTTGCAGTTACAAAATGTCAAAAATCTTAGAAAATACTTTCTCTTTAAAAAAAAAAAATATCAAAATCCTCTCAATGAGACTTGATTTTTATCTCGTTGGTAACAAAATTCTCTCGACAGCACAGAAGTCATGATCTATTGTGCTTTACAATTATCTTCATAGTGATTTTAGATTTCTGAAAATCAACCATTTTCATGGAGAAAGATATCAATCTGTGGTTGAATGGCCACAGATTTTCAATGCAAAAATCTGATAGGAGACAATTTCCGTTCCTAATCTTAGTTAATCCTCGACCATTTGGAAAAGGAAAATGGTCTTCGCACACAACTGAATTTGTTTTTATTTGCATATTAAATGGAATTTTAAATCCTTAATCATTGATGTCTCATAAAGTGCACACATTTTATTTTTGAGCTTACCTCAGATTATTATTATAATAAAATTTTTATGTTAGCATTAAAAGGAGTTTACTTAATTTTAAAATTTATTGAGAACAAAAATTGATTGCAAAAATGCATTCAAACTTTACATTTTTCTCACATATCAGTGTGTGCTGTCCGATTCAAGTTGAAGCTCAATGTTAAGGGGCCTTCTTTTGATAGCCGAGTCCGAAAGGCGTCCCGCAGTGGAATACCTATTTGGGCAGAAGTCATTTGCCTCAGCATACTAGTCTTCTAACCAGATTGTGCATCTAGAAGATGCATACGCTCAAGGTGTCGGCTGCGGTCTTAATAGTTTAGCGGGTAACCCATCGGCTCTTGCTGCCTTGTTGTTCCATCATTGAACTTTGCCCCCTGTGAGCTGACCCCAGCACCCAGAGGTAACTTGTCGTTACACTTTACCAGGTGTACTTTTGAAGCGCCGTCCACCAGAGACCACAGCACCATATACCATTATAGGTCTGATAACTGCAGTATATACCAAGTGCATGACAAGCGGTTTAAACCACCCAACTTTTGCCAATTGCCCCCTTGCAGATGTGTAGGGCAAGAGTTGCCTTTCTTGTTCTTTCCAAGTTGTCTTATTTTAAGTCCAACTTCATGTCCAGCAGAACAACCAGATAGCAACCCCATTTTTTATACCCACCACCATAGGATGGGGGTATACTAATTGCGTCATTCCGTTTGTAACACCTCAAAATATTCGTCTAAGACCCCATAAAGTCTATATATTCTTTATCTTCTCGACGTTCAAAGTCGATTTAATTTTGTCCGTCCATCGGTCCGTCTGTCGAAATCACTAACCGCTAACGCGTAAAACTAACCGCTTGAAATTTTGCACTAGTACGTAATATTGATTTAGGTCGTAAGGGATTGCAAATCCCTATGGGAGATATAGCTCTCATATAAATCGATCTCCCGATTTGACTTCTTGAGAATCTGGCCGCAATTTTTGTCCGATTTGGCTGATATTTTGCATGTAGCGTTCTGTCATGGCTACTGTGCTATGTATGGTCGGAATCGGTCTATAACCTGATATAGCTCCCATATAAACCGATCACTGGAATTGACTTCTTGAACCCTTACAAGCCCTTCTCAGATTGGACTAAAATATTGCATGTAGCGTTCTGTTATTACTTCTAACAACTGTGCTTAGTACGGTCCAAACCGGTCTATAACCTGATATAGCTCCCATATAAACCGATGTCATGATTTGATTTCTTGAGCCCTTACAAGCCGCAATTTTGCGGCACGTAGCGTTCTGTCATAGCTTCCAACAACTTACAAGCCGCAATTTTTGTCAGATTTGGCTACAATTTTAAATGTGGTGTTCCGTTATGACTTCTAATATTTGTGCTTAGTACGGTCCAAATCGGTCTATAACCTGATATAGCTCCCATATATGTCCCGATTTGACTTCTTCAGCCCTTACAAGTCGCAATTCTTGTCCGATTTGGCAGAAATTTTGCATGTGGTGTTCCGTTATGACTTCTAACAACTGTTCTTAGTACGGTGCAAATCGGTCTATAACCTGATATAGCTCCCATATAAACCGATCTCCCGATTTGACTTCTTGAGCCATTACAAGCCGCAATTCTTGTCCGATTTGGCAAAACTTTTGCAAGTGGTGTTCCGTTATGACTTTCAAGAACTATGCCAAGTACATTTCGAATCAGTCTATAACCTGATATAGCGATCTCCCGATTTCACTTCTTGAGTCCTAACAAGCCGCAGTTTTTGTCTGAAATTTTGGATGTAGCGTTCTGTTATGACCTTTAAAAACTGGGCTTAGTACGGTCCGAATCGGTCTTTATGTTCATAGCTCCGATATAAACCGGTCTCCATTAAAAATTCTGCGCCAAATATCGATACTCTTTCAAATAATTTTATAGTTCAACGTTTGTCCTGATTCTTGGTTTTAGGATCCCAATAAGAATTCCTCTAAGAAAGTTTTGAATGCTCCCAAATTAATTTCGCTGGCTAGAACACCTTTGAAAATTGATATTTGATATCAAAAGAACAATTCAAACACAATTCAGGCACCTCTTTAGAAAACATCCCTAAATTGTGACCTTATTTTAGGGGAGAGACAATTGTGTAATTGTTTGATAGACATGGACTTCCATAAGTTTAAAGCAACAACTACTTTGGAAAGTGTCTTCTGTCGATGGCATTTGACAGCTAAATCTGTAATAATGACAGGTATGAAAAGGATCAAATGTTTCTTTGCTAAAGACAAAGCATATATGCAAGTTGCACATGTAAAATGAAAAGGCACCCATTGTTGTGAAAGTGAAAAACAGCAAATCCCCCTCCAACTTTCATCCCTTGGATTTGCAGGGGTAAATGTGGCAATATTTTGCCTTAAACCTCTTCATACAGTTTGGTTGAAAAAGGTGCGAGAATATTTTTTTTTTTAATTTTTCTCTGGCAACTATTGTAAATAACAATTCTGCATGAAAAACAAAGAATTGTTGCTAGTCCTCCTGTCACCAAAATGTCGCTGTAATGATGCTTCAACTGACGCGACTCTGACAACCTGACATTACTGCGTTAAACTGTCATTAGTACTTCTTTTGCCATACACAAAGACACCACGCAATGTTCAATGGTAAAGAAAGGTTTGTTGCTTCACAGTAGCCTTTCATTTGTGTTGTTCTTGTTATGCCTCTTAAGTGTCGCATTAAGTACTGATCCCGAAGAGTGTTTCAGAGATTATCACTTAGTTAAGAGTTTGTTTACAAAACATTAACCATTGTTTTGCTCTACTTTTGAGCTAGCTTGTCATATGGATTATTATGATCACTCAAGGGTTTTTGTGGTTAATATATTTGTGGAAAAGCATTTTATACCGAAATGGATTAGGGCGAGGAGATCAACAAAACTAAGATCTAAAAAAAGTTTAACTCCCTGTAGGTGGCCGAGGCAAAAAGGGCATTGGGCAGGCATAGATTATGCAAAATTATTTCATATTTTACATTTAACCGGAAAAATGATATGCAGTAAAAAGGGGAAATCATATAGATATGAATTCAAGGAAACTAGGCGATCATCTACTTTTGTTAAGGCCTTAACAAGTATTGGGCGTTGAAATGTGGTGAGATATGCTAAATGATAGCCAGATGCTTGAGCTGATTATCTATATTTAGAATGGGACAAAAATTGGGAGATGTAGTAAAATAAATTCTAACTTTGAAAGACTTTTTTTGAATATCTAACTTTTAATTAAAAGATTTTTTTTTGCAATTCAAAGCAGTGTTTAAAATAAATTATCTCAAGAATGATAAAAGTCCGAAGCCTATCGGTATACTATCGATCTTTGTAGACACTTATTGGGTTGCCCAAAAAGTAATTGCGGATTTTTTAAAAGAAAGTAAATGAATTTTCAATAAAACTTAGAATGAACTTTAATCAAATATACTTTTTTTTACACTTTTTTTCTAAAGCAAGCTAAAAGTAACAGCTGATAACTGACAGAAGAAAGAATGCAATTACAGAGTCACAAGCTGCGAAAAAATTTGTCAACACCGACTATATGAAAAATCCGCAATTACTTTTTGGGCAACCCATATGTTTTGTACAACCAGTCGTCTTGTTCTTACTAAATTTCAAAAGTTTCGACATTCTCCATTATTTTTCCCCTACACCAGAAGAGGGATAGACCCATTGATAAGTATACTGACCGACTCAGAATCACTTTCTGATTCTATTTAAAATTTCGTCTTAAAATTTGGTACAGTCATGTTTTTCGGCCTAGAGACGAAGCCTATTGAAATTGGAGAAAATCGGTTCAGATTTGGATATAGCTCCCATATATTTGTTTATCCGATTTGCATTAATAATGCAATAAAATGGTCATTTGTGAATCGAAATTTAGCAGAAAGAATTTTCTCTTAACTCTCGACATTACTAGTGAATTTTATGGAAATCGATTTTAACTTCTAGAGTCACAGCAAGCGCATTTATTGACCAAAGTTGCCAAAATTTGCTTTCTTCGACAACTACCACAATACCTGAGCATTTTGCTCAAAATCGGTTCAGATTTAGATATAGCTCTCATATATACGTTCGTCCGATTTTGAGAAATATTGCAATAAAGCGCTCATTTGTTAACCGATTCTCTCGTAATTTGGTAGGAATGATTTTCTTATGACTTTCGATATTACTGGTGAATTTCATAGAAATCGGCTCAGATTGAGATATAGCTGCCATATATGTATATCGCTCGATTTTCACTCCTAGAGCTACTGCAAGCGCATTTATGGACCAACATGCCAAAACTTTGTACAACGCTTTCCTCGACGACTACCACAATACCTGAGAATTTGTCTCAAAATCGGTTCAGATTTAGATATAGCTCCCATATATATATTCGTCCGATTTTAAGAAATATTGCAACAAAGTACTCATTTGTTATCGATGAATTTCATAGAAATCGGTTCAAATTTAGATATAGCTATATCAATGCTATTGAATGTTGGAGACCATGGTAGAAGTCATTGTGTAAAATTTCAACCAATTCAAATAAGAATTTCGGCCTTTAGGGGCTCAAGAAGTATAATAGGGACATCGGTTTATAGGGGAGCTGTATCAGACTATAAACTGATTCAATCCATATTTGACAATCAATCCATATTTGACAATCAATCCATATTTGTGATGGACGGGGATTTCTGTTTAGTCGGAGACTGAAACACCTTATCTCTGGCTTTACGCCGGTGGCTGAGAGGCAATCCGCATAAAACCAATTTTTTCAACATCAAACTTATTTGTGCCCATGCCCCGACGGAAGACAAGGACGAGCAGACCAAGGATATTTGCTATGAACGCCTAGAGAGAGAATACAACAGCTGCTCCGCCCATGGTATTAAAATCGTTTTTGGAGATTTTAATACGAAGATAGGGATGGAAGACATATTTGGTCCAACAGTTGAAAAATTTTGCCTCCACGAGAAAACGCCCAATAATGGGTTTAAGGTTAATAGATAGAAACAGATTTCCACCAGATTTCAACATAGAAAAATTCACAAAGTCACATGGTTGTCACCCAATCAAAATACGGAAAACTAAATCGATCACGTTGTGATAGATTGGAAGGCATTCATCCAGCGTGTTAGATATACGTTCGATCCGTGGAGCAAAAATAGATTCAGATTGCCTTTGTTATAGATTCACATTGCCTTGTTGCAAAAAAGATTCGCACCCGTTTGAGTATGGCGAGAAAAGTACGATCTAACACTGCACGGAAGCTGGACATTGAAAAGCTGCAAACACAACAGATGACAATGGCATACTCCACTCGACTGATCCAACTGCTGGATGAAAGCACTCCTTGTCCCGATGATATAACGGCGCAGTGGCAATCCACTCCATGGAAAATACCGCGAAATCCGTACTTGGTTACTGGAAGCCTCCACCCAAAGAAACTCATGGTATGACCAAGAGTGTCGATATGCTACTGAAGCCAAGAATGCGTCATACAGAGCAATCCTGCAATCACGATTCCGCTGAAAGAAAAAGGAAATGGAAAGTCGTGAGTGTGAGGGAATTGAGAAATACAGAAGTCAAAATGAGGTCCCGAAATTCTACCAAAGAATTAAACATAAAATCGATGGCTTTGGTGCAGACACATCCTCCTGCAGAGACAAAGAAGAAAATCTGGTAATTGACACAGATAGTGTGGTGAGGATATGGAAAGAAAATGCTACCCAATTGCTAGTATCTATGACCCGACTAAAAAACAAGAAGGCAGCAGGAGCCGACGGGTTGCCCGCTGAACTATTTAAGACCAAAGGCGACACGCTGATAAGGCATATGCATCAGTTTGTCTACGCAATCTGGCTAGAAGAATGCATACCCTATGATTAGAACCTCATAATACTAAGTCCAGTACACAAGAAAGAAGACAAGACAGAATGTGCCAACTACAGAGGAATAAGTCTTCTCCCCATCTCATACAAGATACTCACGAGCGTACTGTGCAAAAGATTAAAACCTAAAATCAATGAGATGATAGACAAGATATTCGCACTACGCCAAACCCTAGATAAGCCCAGAGAAGAACAAAAAAACACCTATCGTCACTTTGTTCACTCCAAAGCCGCTTTCGAAAGCCCGATACGTTCAAGTTTATTTCATGCAAAATTAATAAGACTCTGCAGGACGACACCTGCTGATATACGTTCCTCAGTAAGAACATATAGAGAGAAATATCGTGTGATCTCTTATACGAGATGCAGATGTGAATAGATATGGCACATTACTCACAAGACAACACATGCTACTCGCCTTTGCCGATGACATCGATACCATGAGTCGGTCGCCAGAAATAGGAACTGCAGACTTTGAAATAATCAAAAGATTATCAGTGAAAATGGGTCTGGTAGTAAATGGCGAAAAAACGAAATGAATGGTCCCAAAACGCCTTTTACGATCAGATAAAAAAAAATGGAGAAAGTTGGGAACCACAACTTTGAGATAGTCAGTAACTTTATTAGGTGGAGGACACATTGGACTGACAGTGACAATGGACGGGTTACTTACCGGTTTATTGGGGACGCGACGTTTGTTGTGGACAGACCCGATTTTGGCTTTGGCCTTAGTCTTGGGTTTTTACTGACGGGACATGGCTCTCTCAATGCATTTTTGCATAGGAGGGGTCTGGCGACGACTGCAGGTTGTCCTGCCTGCGGGGTTGTGGTTGAGGACGTGGTGCACTTACTGACTAAGTGCCCGTACTATTCGAACATCAGGGACTTAGGTGCCATGGGTATATCCTATGCAGAGGGGGTGTGGGATTTGAGCAGGGCCTTGTTGGATTCTGGGACGTTTGCGAGGTTGGCCACCTTTGCGAGGGCGGTGTTTGGAAGGAGGAGGATGTTAGGTGGGCGGTGATAGGCCTCTGGCGAGGTCGTTCGATGGTTTGGCTCTTGATGTTTGTCCGCTTTTTTGTGTGCTCGTCCGTTTTTTGTCCGTAGTGGGAAGTGTCTGTTCTTGTCCGTTCGTTTTGTCCGTCATGTCCGTATAGGGAATTTGTCTGCTTTTGTCCGTATAGGGTCTCGTCCGTGTTTACGTCCACGTTTGGGTATTTTGTCCGTTTTTACGTCCGTATTGGTTTTTAGTCCGTTTTTGTTTGCGGCCATGTTTTGATCTTGGTTGGTGGATGAGGGGGGTGGGTGGGGGGGGGGGGGGTTTTGGGAAAATGGCTTTGGCCGTTTTCCTTTCAGGTGACCAGTCCGGAACCGTTTGGGGTTCAACTGGTAGTAGCTTCGGCTACGAGGTCTGACCGGAGTCCTTAATCTGGTACCACGGGAGTCGGGGGCCCCTGGAATTTCGATTCCAGCCCGACTATGGTGAGGCCTCAGTGGGGAGTAACGTAGTGGCTGTGGTTTGGACCCAAATCGCGGGTAGAGCGCAAGCTCGATGTGGAGTTGCATTGCAACCGGGTGCCGTGACCCATATGTAGATCGGAAGGAGTTTTAGATAGTGCTCCGCCCCTAACCAAGGGGGAGAACGCGTCCACACAACGTGAACTCAAATTGGTACCCATGCATATCTTAGGCTATGTGTGGGGGCGTTGGTGGACGCATTATATTCACCCGGGGTTAAGAGCCCTGCAGGATTAGGCCAGCGCGGCAGGTGCCTGCATTAAACACCATTAGGACTTGTCAGTAACTTTATCTACCTCGGCACCGCTGTAATCGAAACGAATGGCACCAGTTTTGCGATAAAGCGAAGAATAATACTGGCAAACAGATGCTACTTTGGACTAAGTACACAGTTCAGAAACAATGCCACCTCTCGCCGTAACCGAACCGTAAGCACCGTAACCAACCAGTTTTGCGATAAAGCGAAGAATAATGCTGGCTAACAGGTGCTACTTTGGATTGAGTAAGCAGTTTAGAAACAAGGCCACCTAGCAAAAGACGAAGAACACACTATACAATTCACTGATACTACCCGTGTTGTTATATGGTTCCGAGGCTTGGGTACCAGAGCCAAATTTTGGCACTCAATTGCAACTTTGGCCAAAGCAATTGTCTGTATCGCATGCCACATAAAAACACATTTAATTAGAAACAGACGCATATATACAATAGAGTGAGAGATGCGCAAACGTTTTAGTAATCGTTCAGTGGATGTGATTTTCAATTTGGTCAACGGACATCGTGTGTTGTTTGCAAATTAATACCACTCAGATAAGTGACATATGAAGACAAAGCAAGCAGAGGAATAAGACATCAAGTTGCATAGATATGAGTGGCATAGATATACTCCGTTGGTTTTTGTTCTTGATTTTTTATTTTTGGATGAGAATTGCTTCCCTCAGTGACGCACGTGCTGTCTGTCTCCGTCTGACTTACTTCCGTCGAGACTTACTTCCATTTTTTTTTTCTTTACCCAAGCCATTACAAAGCAAGCAAATTAATTTCAGCTCTATAACTTTAGTTACGCCTCAGTAGTTTGATGGACTGTAAGGTTACAACAGGTTAAGAGAACATGTTGTCTTGGCATATGCGGAGCGATGGGAACCACGCCCACTAAGGCACTGTAGACTAGTTAAGTTCTTCGTACGAAATTTAATAAAAACGCTGTTCAAAAAAAAAAAAAATTACACATTTTTATACCCACCACCGTAGTATAGGGGTATATTTATTTATTCATTCCTTTGGCAACAAAATATATATATTTCGGATCGTCGTAAAATCGTAAGACGATTTAACGATGTCCGTGTGTCTGTCCGTCTGTTGTAATCACTCTACAGCCTTCAAAATTTGAGATATTGATCTGAGATTTGGCACAGATACGTCTTTTTGATGCACGCTGGTTAAGTTCTTGAACTGGCCAAATCGCACTATATTTGGATATAGCTGCTATATAGACCGATCTGCCGACAAAGGGTGAGTATCTTAAGGCTTCCCGACATCTGACCCAAATATGGTTTAGATCGGACTGTATATGGAGGTAGCTGCCATATAGACCGATCTTCCGATAAAGGGTTTAAAGCCCATTAAAGCTTTATTTATTTTCCGATTTCGATGAAATTGGAAACAATGGGTTATTTTAAGCCTCCCGACATCTGACCTAAATATGGTTTAGATCGGACTATATTTAGATATAGCTGTCATATAGACTGATCTCCCGATAAAGGGTCTGAAACCCATAAAAGATTTACTTTTTAATCGATTTCGCTGAAATTTGAAACTGTGAGTAGTTTTAGGCCTCCTTACACTAAACCCAAATATGGTTCAGATAGGCCTAAATTTAGATATAGCTGTCATATAGACCGATCTGCCGAAAAGGGGTCTGAAGCCCATAAAAGCTTTATATTTTTACCGATTTCGCTGAGATTTTGAAACAATGAGTAGTTTAAGGCTCCCAACATAGGACCCAAATGTGGCTCAGGTCAGAGAATATTTAGATATAGCTGCCATATAGACCGATCAGCCGATAAGGGGTCTGAAGTCCATGAAAGCTTTATTTATTACCCTATTTCGCTGAAATTTTAAACAGCCCTCCGATATCCGGCCTTAATATGGTTCAAATTCGATCACGCTACAGTCTTCAAAAACAGAGATATAGAGCTGAAACTTTGCACAGATTCTTTTTTTGTCCATAAGCAGGTTAAGTTCGAACTATATCTTGATATAGCCCCCATATAGACCGATTTCCCGATTTAGGGTCTTAGGACCACAAAAGCCACATTTATTATCCGATTTTGCTGAATTTTGAGACAGTGAGTTGTGTTAGGCCCTTCGACATCATTCAATAATTTGGCCCAGATCGTTCCAGATTTGGATATAGTTGTCATATAGAACGAGCCTCCGATTTAGGGTCTTAGGCCCATAAAAGACACATTTACTATCCGTTTTTGATGAAATTTGGGACAGTGAGTTGTGTTAGGCCCTTCGACATCCTTCGTCAATTTGGCCCTGATCGGTTCAGATTTGGATGTAGCTGCCATATACACCGATCTCTCGATTTAAGGTTTTGGGCCCATAAAAGGCGCATTCATTGTCCGATTTCGTCCAAATTTGGGGCAGTAAGTTATGTTAGGCTCTTCGCAGAGTTCCTGGTTCTTGACACTCAACAGAATCAAGCAGACGAAAGATAGAACACAATAAACTGCCACAACAACAATAACAACCGTGCAATCCCATGGCAGCCAGTTGTAGGTACCGCATTGGCCCGATGAAGTCTTTCAGTGTACAACTGCTACAACAACAACCGTACACGAAACTACGAATGTCATCCGTGGCGCCAAGTCGCGCAAAGCGCTGGTTCTAGACAGAATTCATACACTGATGCTGAAGAATCTGGATCTGCCTGGAGTCGATTACCTTACAACTGTCCTCAGCCTGAATACTATTATAGTACCCGATGTTTGGAAGATGGACAGTCTGATCCCGCTACTGAAACCTGAAAAGAACACGAGCAAGGGGGAGTCGTATAGACCGATCTCCCTTCTCTCATCAGTAGCCAAGACGCATGAGGGGCTACTCCTCCCGCTCCTCTTGTTGGACAATTTCCATTCGCCGAGAATCAGCATGCATTTCGAATGCTACATAGGACTACAACTGCTTTACATGCCATCACCGTATACAAAAGTACACTGGTTGTGCTGACTAAGATACCTTGGACTACCATCTAATGCTTTTTGATACTGAGGCTAGATAAATTGCTACGATCACTGATGTCAGCCTAAGGGGAATTTCTATTTTGTCATGTGGCGGCTACGGACACTTTGTTATCATTGAAGATATCTGTATCCGTTCACAATTGGCGGACTAATTTCCACTTTTTTTTTTGTAATCCCACTGTGCGTCACTTGTTTAACTGCCCAGCTATTCCCACTCAACGCCATGGCAGCATCTTCCCTCCTTAAAAAATTCAAAGAAATGGTGTTGATTTCATCGTAGCTCTCCGATGAGAATGATTCCATCAAAACACTTAAGAAATCGATAATTGCTCTTTTGTTGGTGTCTGAAAGGACACAACGTTTTAATTTCTCAAGATTTTCCAAATAATTCCGCAAATTTTGCACTTACCTTCTGATGTAAAAAATTACAAATCAATTTGTCGAGTTTTCTGTACCTGAACACTAGCTGCTGCCATGAATCTTCATTAAAAGTAAATAAAAATGAAACAAATTTAATAATTACCAATAAACAATACTTATTGTATATTTTTTACTTACCTCTGCATTTTGGATCCATTTTGGCGCTAGCTTTTGTATTTTCATGTAACGGCTGCTTTTCATAAAACAGCTGTCCTTTACAACACATCTGTTCAAAGTTGCAAATTTCTGTTGGCAAAAAAGTCCCAGTAGAAATTTGCATGTTCTCTATTTTCTAACTGTCAAAATTTGCTCTCTCTCTCTCACTCTCTTCTGCTGGCAAATAAAATACACGGATGACTTTCAGTAAAAATTTGTGCAAATTTTCACAAATTTTTGAGTTCCCAAACACAGCTATTGTTTTCAACTTCCTTGAGTGCAGATTTAGTGACCCGCACGATTAAAAATGTTTACAGGGCTATCTGTGAATGAGTTTTGGCTGTGTATGTGTGCATTATAGTTAAAAACTATAACACACACAAACAGCGAAAAATGGCGCGAACTAATAATAAACACAAAATCAGAGTTACACTAATCACAGATTTTGAGAGATAGTGCGCTCAATATTTTGTTGTTGGGCAACTGCTTCTAAGTGTAAGTACATATATCTTGCTGCCCGCCATATCTGGACCCATAACCAGAAAACTTTCAACAAATTAAAGTCTTAAGGGTAACCCAGAAATGGTTCTTATTGAAGAAGAAAGATTTGTACGACTGACAAGAAAAATAACAAGTAAAAGTGTGCTAAGTTCGGCCGGGCCGAATCTGCTAAAAATTTATACAAAAAAAAAAAATTAGTTGAAGCGCTCATTTTTATTCAACATTCCAAACTTCTGTCAAACTAGCAACAATTAAAGCCTCTACGAACCGAGCAAGGCTAATCGAATGACAGGTTTATATGGGAGCTATGCAAAGCTATAGACCGATTTAGACCGTTGTTGGAAGTCATAACAGAACATTACATGCAAAATTACAGCCAAATCGGACACAATTTCTGCTTCCAGGGTGATCGGTTTATATGGGAGCTATATTAGGTTATGGACCAATGGGGACCGTTTTTGACACAGTTGTTGGAATTCAAAACAGAACACTACGTGGAAAATTGCTGCTAAATCGGACAAAAATTGGTGTTTGTAAGGGCTCAAGAAGTCAAATCGGGAGATCGGTTATATGGGAGCTGTATCAGGTTATAGACCGATGTGGACCGTACTTGGCACAGTTGTTGGAAGTCATAACAGGTATACTACCTGGTAATTATGTCATGCTGTCTTCTCTTGGCTAAAATTTGGCAACATATGCCAATTTCGGATAGTCATGAATTGAGCCATTTCATCCTTTTGTCGCCCATTTATTCTGTGTAAATTGGACCTAAACACGAAAAAAGTGTCTATTTGCCTTTTTCGTATTATAATACACTAAAGTACTTACTTTTAACTTTTGTTTTAACTATTAATATCAAGTTACAATTCAATTGGATTGCTCCTGAGTTCACGATTGGATTTCGAACAGCTGACACTCAATTACGCACTCGTTAACTAATGCCATAATCTCGAATTTCGATAGTACTTAGTCGATAACGAATGCGGTAATACCAAAACAAAAGTTTTCGAACAATTTCACTCGTTCACGTATGCGGTAATTCGGCCCCTGGCCGCCTGTTAACAGCTGTTACCGTGAGATCACCTTTCTAAATCCGCCTTGGGTGGAGGGTATACATTTTTTACGCTAATGGCTTAATAGGACCACTTAAAAATAATTGATCTTCGTGTAATATGAACGTAAGTTTGAGCTGGTAAAAAAATTAATGTAACTATACTTAAATAATTTTTTTTAAGTTTTACTTCTATTCCTATTTTACTAACTATTCCGAAAGCTGACCAGAATTCATTCATTTCCATTTTTTGTAAATTCGCTTTGTGCCTAAGTCAATCGCCGCCCCAACCAAAAAAGCTCATAACGCCGTCACGGCGAACCGGCAACGACTTTGTTTTCTTTATCACATTTATTTTTATTTTGACGTAAGTAGAGTTAGTGCTTGTGTTTAGAATCAATTTAATCAGTTTTCTAGTGAACGCACAATAATTTTGTTAAATAGTTTGTCATAGTTTGCATGTAATATACACAATAATTTTATAAAAACTTATACACAAACCGGAAAATCATTTAAAAACGTTGTAAATAAAACTGAAAGCCATCAAAAGCGAATAAGTGTGTATGTGTGTCAAAAAACTGCAGTGGTTCTCGGGTCAAGGTTTAATAAAAGAAAGCAAAACGATAAGCAACATTAAAAAATCAATTGAGAAATATTGCCGCCTTAAATAAATTAGTTTACAATGTATACGGTGTGGCAAAAAATACAAAATTCAGTTTTGCAAAATTTAACTGCAACTTATTTTCGAGGTTTGTGTTGAAATGCCATAATCCCCCACCATTACCACCACCCGCAGTGCTGTTTCACAACCGTTTATTGTTGTTGTTTTTGTGTTTGTTTAAATACCGTCTGCCTTCCTATCTATCTAACTGGTCCAGCAAAATAAATAAAAACAACAATAACGGTATTAAACAGGTGGTGTTGGTTTGGTGGGGTTTTTCGGGGGCCGGTATATGAATACATAAGTGTGTGTGTGAGTATGTGTTTGGTGCTGGAATTTGTTTGTCTCCTCGTGATGTGCAGTAATAGTGTTTCAAGCAGCCAAAAATTTGTAAATATTCACATTTTTGTCAAAAACATAAACAAGAACTTTTGGAAGGCTATCTTTTAATTGTTTAACTATACATTTTATATGTTATTGACAATATGTTTGGTTGTTTGTTTATTAAATCATAAGATATAAACGATATGGCAACCTTTTTATTTAGATTCCACAGAAGAGGCTAGTATTGTGTTCTCTCTCTCTCTCTTTGTCAGCAATAGAGATGAGCAAAAAGATATGCATATGTGAGCGACAAGAAAATGATACCTTCAGTGATGGGAAACAATTTGTAGATTAAAGGTTGGTATGGTACTATGTTCGCTTTTCTTATTTTCAAAAAATAAAAATCTTTAATGAAAATGGCTGTTTTTGTTTTTTAAATTTTAGTTTTTTCTAACATTATTTTCAATTACATCTTTAAGCAAGAACCGTTGCAATAATAATTAGCTTATAATTGCTACGATAAGTAAACATAGTACCAACTTTTATCAAATGCTACACTGCAAAAAATTTTGTCCCAATTTTAAAGATTCGATCCAAAGATTAGCAAACTTAATTTAAGAATCAGTTTTCAAACTTTATAAGAGAACATTTCCTTTTGTGAAAAATATTTCCTTTTTATTAAGGATTTTTATTTTAAATCCTTAACTTTGCGTCTTTTAAATATTGACAAAAATCTAAAATGAAGATCAAAATATCGTTGAAAGTCTGGACAAGATAACAGTGAACCGTAGTTAAAGATGCAAAATAGTCTCAGAAATAATAGCGTATTTAAATGTTTTTTTTTAGGTTTAAGTGCTAAGTGTAAGAAAAGAATTTTTCAAAAATTAATAATTGGACAGTCATCTATGAAGTAAAATAAAAAACAATCAGCGTTCGAAATTTGAAACGGATGGTCATGTTCCCTAGTACATAGGAAATTAAATTTAGAGATAACATCTTTATTTTACAATTTTGATTCTTTGGCTCGTTTCATTGCTAAAATCGTGCAAACAAGGAAAAAACTTTAAAGTCAAATATTTTTTCAGTGCACTAACTAAATTTCCATGAACAATCCACTGAAGAACAGGGAAAAGTTCTCCGATATCAAGAGTGCAAATTTGGGCTTAGTGTTTTTTTGAGATAAAGACTACGAATAGGTACACAAAAAAAGTGTCACGAAATTTATGTGTAAAATGTTATTGAAAATTTTATCTTTTTCAATTAAACAATGACGGCCTAGACCATTAACTTTTTTCTTTTTGACACTCGATTCGTTCGCCAATTCATTGAAAACAGCTGATTTTATAGAGGAAAACAGCTGTTTTCACTGAATTGGCAAACGAATCGAGTGACAAAAAGATAAACAATATTTGTGGTCTAGGCAGTTGGTCCTTTCAAGCATTTTTTAATGGAATCAGAAACTTTTTTAGACCCAACAGCACTGTTATGTTTGTCCGTTTTTGAAAAAGTCTCAATCTTATTAATTATCGAATATGCATATTAATAACAACGGCTTCTTTATCGTCGAACTAATTATAAAATATTCTCGATTACTGTTTTTCTAATGGGTCATACTTCCCAAATGTACCCATTCCCATGTACTTCATAAAGTTTCTGCTTCTCCTCTCTTTCTTGTAAAATTCTAAGAAGTGATCACGAACCAAACATAATCCTTAAATTCGAGTTCCAGAAGTTTTACATATGTTGCATCGAAATCGATGGTGCGCCCTAAACAGCACGTTTTTTGTACCCATCACCATAGGATGGGGGTATATCTAGTCATTCCGTTTGTAACACCTCGAAGTTTTCATCTTAGCCCCCATAAGGTACATATTCTTGATTGTATCGACGTTCTGAGTCGATCAAGCATTGTCCTTCCGTCCGCCGGTCTATCGAAATCACGAAGTGGTCGAACACGTAAAGCTAGCCGCTTGAAATTTTGCACATGTACTTGGTATTGAAGTAGGTCGCTGGGGATTGCAAATGGGCCATATCGGTTCAGATTTAGATGTTGCTCCCATATAAACCGATCTCCTGATTTGACTTCTTGAGCACCTGGAAGCCGCAATTTTTTCCCGATTTGTACATTGTGTTCTGTTATGACTTTCAACATCTGTGCCGCCTACGGTCCAAATCGGTCTATAACCTGGTATATCTCCCATATAAACTGATCTCCCGATTTGTCTTCTTGATCTGTTACAAGCCACAATTTTTTTCCGATTTGGCTGAAACGTTGCATGTGGTGTTCTGGCGAGACTTTCAACAACTGTGTGTAGTACGGTCTAAATCGGTAAATAACCTGATATAGCTCCCATATGAACCGATCTCCCAAATTGACTTCTTGAGCTCTTACAAACCGCAAATTTTCTCCGATTTGGGTGAAATTTTGGAGAAAGTGTTCTGTTATGACCTACAACTACTTTGCCAAATTCGGTTTAAATCGGTC
This sequence comes from Stomoxys calcitrans, assembly GCF_963082655.1. Classification (NCBI taxonomy): domain Eukaryota; kingdom Metazoa; phylum Arthropoda; class Insecta; order Diptera; family Muscidae; genus Stomoxys; species Stomoxys calcitrans. Next base: position 24,684,163 of record NC_081552.1, read on the forward strand.
TAAAACCTTATATAGCTCCCATATAAACCGATCTCCCAATTTGACATATTTAGCTCCTGGAAGCCGCATTTTTTGTCGAATTTAGCTTGCACATCGTGTTTACCCTTTGAGCGGATTTTCTCGCTTAGTTTGTATGGATAAAAAATTTGCAGAAAGTGTTTTGTTATGACTTCCAACTACTTTGCCAAATTCGGTCCAAATCCGTCTAAAAATAAACAAGTGAAAGCGTGCTAAGTTCGGCCGGGCCGAATCTTATATACCCTCCACCATGGATCGCATTTGTCGAGTTCTTTTCCCGGCATCTCTTCTTAGGCAAAAACTAGAGGCTCAAGAAGTCAAGATCCCAGATCGGTTTATATGGCAGCTAAATCAGGTTATGAACCGACTTGTACTTTATTTGACATAGTTGTTGAAAGTAACAATAAAAAACGTCTTGCGAAATTTCAGCCAAATCGGATAAGAATTGCGCCCTTTAGAAGCCCAAGAAGTCAAGTCCCCAGATCTGTTTATATGACAGCTATATCAGGTTATGATCCGATTTGAACCATATTTGGCACAGTTGTTGGATATCATAACAAAATACTACGTGCCAAAATTCATTCAAATTGGATAGGAATTGCGCCCTCTAGAGGCTCAAGAAGTCAAGACCCAAGATCGGTTTACATGACGGCTATATAAGGTTATGGACCGATTTGAACCATACTTAGCAAAGTTTTTGGATATCATAACAAAATACGTCGTGCAAAATTTCATCCCAATCGGATAAGAATTGCTCACTCTAGAGGCTCAAGAAGTCAAGACCCCAGATCGGTTTATATGGCAGCTATATCAGGTTATGAACCGATTTGAACCATACTTTGCACAATTGTTCGATATAATAACGAAACACGTCGTGCAAAATTTCATTCCAATCGGATAAGAATTGCGCACTCTAGAGGCTCAAGAAGTCAAGACCCCAGATCGGTTTATATGGCAGCTATACCAGATTACGAACCGATTTGAACCATACTTGGCACACTTGTTGGATATCATAGCAAAACACGTCGTGCAAAATTTCATTGCAATCGGATAAGAATTGCGCACTCTAGAGGCTCAAGAAGTCAAGACCCCAGATCGGTTTATATGGCAGCTATATCAGGTTATGAACCGATTTGAACCATACTTTGCACAATTGTTCGATATAATAACGAAACACGTCGTGCAAAATTTCATTGCAGTCGGATAAGAATTGCGCACTCTAGAGGCTCAAGAAGTCAAGACCCAAGATCGGTTTATATGGCAGCTATATCAGGTTATGAACCGATTTGAACCATAATTGGCACAATTGTTCGATATAATAACGAAACACGTCGTGCAAAATTTCATTGCAATCGGATAAGAATTGCGCACTCTAGAGGCTCAAGAAGTCAAGACCCAAGATCGGTTTATATGGCAGCTATATCAGGTTATGAACCGATTTGAACCATACTTTGCACAATTGTTCGATATAATAACGAAACACGTCGTGCAAAATTTCATTGCAATCGGATAAGAATTGCGCACTCTAGAGGCTCAAGAAGTCAAGACCCAAGATCGGTTTATATGGCAGCTATATCAGGTTATGAACCGATTTGAACCATACTTTGCACAATTGTTCGATATAATAACGAAACACGTCGTGCAAAATTTCATTGCAATCGGATAAGAATTGCGCACTCTAGAGGCTCCAGAAGTCAAGACCCAAGATCGGTTTATATGGCAGCTATATCAGGTTATGAACCGATTTGAACCATACTTTGCACAATTGTTCGATATAATAACGAAACACGTCGTGCAAAATTTCATTGCAATCGGATAAGAATTGCGCACTCTAGAGGCTCAAGAAGTCAAGACCCAAGATCGGTTTATATGGCAGCTATATCAGGTTATGGACCGATTTGAACCATAATTGGCACACTTGTTGGATATCATAGCAAAAACCCGTCGTGCAAAATTTCATCCCAATCGGATAAGAATTGCGCACTCTAGAGGCTCCAGAAGTCAAGACCCAAGATCGGTTTATATGGCAGCTATGTCAAAACATGGACCGATATGGCCCATTTACAATACCAACCGACCTACACTAATAAGAAGTATTTGTGCAAAATTTCAAGCGGCCAGCTTTACTCCTTCGGAAGTAAGCTTGCTTTCGACAGACAGACGGACGGACGGACAGACGGACAGACGGACGGACATGGCTAGATCGACATAAAATTTCACGACGATCAAGAATATATATACTTTATAGGGTCTCAGACGAATATTTCGAGTAGTTACAATTAGAATGACGAAATTAGTATACACCCCATCTTATGGTGAAGGGTATAAAAATAAAATCACATACATATATGAACTCCGTGAAACGTGTATTTAAAATTAAAATGACTTCTTGTTTGCTTTGTTGATATTTGATTATTTTGGATGTGTGCCAGTACTTCCATCGTTTAAAATACAAAGCATTTAGAGGGAAGAGTGTTTTATTTATCCATAAGCTAGTCAATCTGCTAGACTGGTAAATAAAACGACACAATTATGTTTTTTTTTTTTTTTTTAAATATGAATCATTTTTCGGATAAACGAATTTTCATTCAAATAAAGTATTATAGAAAATTATGGAAAGTATTTCACGCGAGCAACTATATTTTTAAAAATTTGTGCACCACTGTTTGTTTTGTTTTTATGGAATTTATTTTTTAAGTTCACTGTGCTGATATTTTCCAACATTGGCAAATGAAGAGAGCAGTGGAATGGAAGCATAGTGTTGCCAGACATTGATTACGGCAGTGGTGGTACCATAGTGACCATTTTGTAGAGGGGTTGAGTCTGTGCTAACCACTATTGGATTGTATTAAAATATCCAGTTGTCGTACAGATGGCGCTCAATTTTTGAATTGTGCATTAGCAGGGACTATTATAAAAATCGGAAATTATTGCTATTAAGTTTACCAAGTGGAAACTAGTAAGGAAGGGGAAAAGTCGGGCGGTGCCGACTGTATAATACCCTACACCTACCCTATAAATACAATGTGGGAGCTATATCCAATTCTGAACCAATTTTGATGGACCTCGGCGGATGTTTTCAGATGGGTTATTATTAAACTTCGAGCAAATATGTTCAAACTGTAATAACTACGGTTGACAAATGACAACATTATTGCAAATTACCCAAAATTTGACGAACATATATATATGGGAGCTATATCTAATTCTGAACCGAATTCGAGCAAACTTCTCAGATATTGTGGTAGTTGTCCAGGAAAGCGTTGTGCAAAATGTTGGCAAGATTGGTCACTTGATGCGCTTGCAGTGGCTCTTGGAGTGACAATCGGGCGATATGCATATATGACAGCTATATCTAAATCTGGTCCGATTTCTAAGAAATTCACTAGTAATGTCGAGAGTCATAAGAAAATTCTTTCTGCCAAATTTCGAGAGAATCCACATAACAAATGGGCACTTTCGATTTAGCAATTAGCTAAATCGAAAGTGATTATGAGTCGATCGATATACTTATCAATGGGTTTATTTCTCTTCCTCCTGGGTGTTACAAACCTGTACCACAGTAGTGGTGCAGGGTATAAAAACTTATAAATCTTCCTTGGTTAGAAAATATATTCATGTTAGATCTTGTGGCAGTATCGCATGTAAATTGTCTAGTTCACTATATTATCCAGTTAATGATGTCATACTAAAATTTAGATATTAAATTATATTTGATATATATATTTTTATAACTGTATTTCAGCTCAAAAACTACGTAAAGTCGGTTTCAACGGAATGCATACGTAAGTCGATTATGATTTTTATGACAAAATTTCTATATTTTTTTTTGATTTTATAGAAAATTTTGACAGCAAATTATAGAAATAAAAATATTTTATGTCAACAAGTTATAAGCCAAAATTTTAACCGTTTAATTTCTTGAAAGCAATTTATTTGTATTGAAAATTTATATTTATTTTATTTGTATTGAAAATTTATAAAAGATGTTTTATTTCCTGTAGAAAATTTTGTTCAAACTTGATTTCTATGGAAACATTTTTGCAAACCTTATTTCTGACTGTTTGCGCTCTTTTAGTTTGATCTTTCGTGATCTTCGGAGCATATTTCACCTCAAAATCATTTAAATTCAATAAATGAGTACGGTGTCGAGTATGCTTTTGTACAGAAATAAGACCCCTAGTCCTCCCAAGCGCGGTAAGAGAGCACAAAGACTTATTTTCCACTATACCGACACAAACTAATTATCAATGCTTAGAACAACAAAACACAGCAACATTGGCAAACTCTTATTATACCCTACACAACCCATTGATAAGTATACCGATCGACTCAGAATCACTTTCTGATTCGATTTAGCTATGTCCGTCTGTCTGTCTGTCCATGTTAATTTGTGTACAAACTACAGGTCACAATTTTCATCCGATCGTCTTCAAATTTAGTACAAGCTTGTTTTTCGGCCTAGAGACGAAGCCTATTGAAATGGGAAATCGCTTCAGCTTTGAATATAGCTCCCATCCATGTTCGTCCGATTTGCAGTAATAATGTAACAAAATGGTCAATTATTAACCGAAACTTGGTAGGAAGGATTTTCTCTTGATTCTCGACATTACTGGTGAATTTCGTAGAAATCGGCCCAGATTTAGATATAGCTGCCATATATATATATCGCCCGATTTTCACTTCATGGACAACTGCGAGCACATTTATAGACCAATCTTGCCAAAATTTTGCACAACGCTTTCCCCGACGACTACCACAATATCTGAGTTTGCTCGAAAACGGTTTAGATTAAGATTTAGCTCCCATATATATGTTCGTCAGATTTTGAGTAATTTGCAATAATGTTGTCATTTGTCAACTATAGTTGTTACAAATTGAACATACTTGCTCCAAATTTGATATGGATTGTTTAATAACCCATCTCAAAAAAAAAATCCGCCGAGGTCCATCAAAAGTATAGCTCCCACATTATATTTATAGGCTAGGTGTAGGGTATTATACAGTCGGCAACGGCCGACTTTTGGTTTTTTTTTATGGAAAATAAGTCTTTTTGCTCTCCTACTACGCCTGGGAGGGCTAGAGGATTTATTGAGACCTGTTTCAGAACAAAAGCATGCTCTACACCGCACTCAATAGTCGGAGGGTATGTACACAATCCTAATCAATTTGACAAAGGTGTTGACGAAGATATATACACGGCGTATCAGAAATCGCGATCCACCATGCCAGTCAAAGTGTTTTTGACAACAGCAAACTCTTGTCTTTTCTATGCTATTCTTTAAATAGAAAGCCTTGAATTTAAATGACCATGAGCTGGAATATGCTCGAAAAAACTTTTTCCTATCTAAAAAATGTTGTTAAAATCTTTTTTGTTAAAAAAAAAAATATCACCATTTTATTTGTATAGACATATATTTGTCATTTTTTATGGAGTATATTAGCAATTTTTTTCTTAAATTTATTTCCAAAGAAAATTTCGTCAGAAGAATATATATATTGTATTTTATGGGTTGCCCAAAAAGTAATTGCGGTTTTTTCATATAGTCGGCGTTGACAATTTTTTTCACAGCTTGTGACTCTGTAATTGCATTCTTTCTTCTGTCAGTCATCAGCTGTTACTTTTAGCTTGCTTTAGAAAAAAAGTGTAAAAAAAGTATATATGATTAAAGTTCATTCTAAGTTTTATTAAAAATGCATTTACTTTCTTTTAAAAAATCCGCAATTACTTTTTGGGCAAACCAATAGAATACAATTGTGCCCTTAAACAAAATTTATTTTGTATAAATTTTTAGCAGAATCCATGGTGGTGGGTTCCCAAGATTCGGCCCGGTCGAACTTACCTCGCATTTACTTGTTTAATTTCAGATCTGTGGAAGATTTAAAAATGACCAATATGAAGGTCAAAATATTGCCTGCATTACAGGATAATTACATGTATTTGGTAAGTAGATGTTTGAAATTATTTACACTATTGGATGTTATTATACCCACCACCGAAGGATGGGGGTATATTCATTTTGTCATTCCGTTTGCAACACATCGAAATATCCATTTCCGACCCTATAAAGTATATATATTCTTGATCAGCGTAAAAATCTAAGACGATCTAGACATGTCCGTCCGTCTGTCTGTTGAAATCACGCTACAGTCTTTAAAAATAGAGATATTGAGCTGAAATTTTGCACAGATTCTTTTTTTTGTCCATAAGCAGGTTAAGTTCGAAGATGGGCTATATCGGACTATATCTTGATATAGCCCCCATATAGACCGATCCGCCGATTTAGGGTCTTAGGCCCATAAAAGCCACATTTATTATCCGTTTTTGTTGAAATTTAGGACAGTGAGTTGTGTTAGGCCCTTCGACATCCTTTGTCAATTTGGCCCAGATCGGTTCAGATTTGGATATAGCTGCCATATAGACCGATCCTCCGATTTAGGGTCTAAGGCCCATAAAAGCCACATTTATTATCCGATTTCACTGAAATTTGGGACAGTGAGTTGTCTTAGGCCCTTTGACATGTTTCTTTAATTTGGTCCAGATCGGTTCAGATTTGGTTATAGCTGCCACATAGACCGATCCTCCGGTTTAGGGTCTTAGGCCCACAAAAGCCACATTTATTATCCGATTTTGATGAAATTCGGGGCAGTGAATTGAGTAAGGCCCATCGACATCCTTCGTTAATTTGGCTCAGATCGGTCCAGATTTGGATATAGCTGCCATATAGATCGATCCTCCGATTTATGGTGTAAGGCCCATAATGGCCACATTCATTATCCGATTTTGCTGAAATTTGGGACAGTGAGATGTGTTAGGCCCTTTGACATATTTCTTCAATTTGGTCCAGATTGGTTCAAATTTGGATATAGCTGCCATATAGACCGATTTCTTGATTTATGGTTTTGGGCCCATAAAATGCTCATTTATTGCCCGATGTTTGGATTAGTGAGTTAAGTTAAGCCTCTTGACATACTTCTGCAATATCGCACAGATCGGTCCAGATTTGGATATAGCTGCCATATAGACCGATATCTAGGTCTTAGGTTTTGGGGCCATAAAAGACGCATTTATTGTCCGATGTCGCTGAAATTTGAGACAGTGAGTTTGGTTAGGCTCTTCGACGTCCTTCTTCAAGTTTGCCCAGATCGGTCCAGATTTGAATATAGCTGCCATATAGACCGATCTCTGGATTTAAGGTTTAGGGCCCATAAAAGAGGCATTTATTGTCCGATTTCGCCGAAATTTGGGACAGTGCTTAGTGTTCGGCTCTTCGACATGTTTATGCAACTTGGCCCAAATCGGTCCAGATTTGGATATAGCTGCCATGTAAGCCGATATCTCGATTTAAAGTCTTGGCCCCATAAAAGGCGCATTTATAATCCGATTTCACTGAAATTTGACACAGTGACTTATGTTCGGCTTTTCGAAATCCGTGTCGTATATAGTTCAGATCGGTATGAGGTATATGAGTATAAGGTATGAAATTTGCACCAAATTTTGATGAAAGGTGGTTTTCATATATACCCGAGGTGGTGGGTATCCAAAGTTCGGCCCGGCCGAACTTAACGCCTTTTTACTTGTTTTTTTTCATGTCGAAATCACAATAGAGTTTAATCGAATGAAGATGCGTATCTCTTGGGAACTTTGCACAGATATTTCTTAACTGTGCAGGTGATTGCAAAATGCAAATATTTCTATTAACAATCCATTGAGGAAAAGGGGCAATCTTTTCACATGTCAATGAGTGCTGTCCGATTCAAGTTTTAGCTCCATGATAAGGGGCCTCCTTTTTATAGTGAAGTCCGAAAGGCGTTCCGTTGTGCGACACCTCCTTGGAGAAAAGTTTTTACATGGCATGGTACCTCACAATTAAATTACTATATAAAAATCGTGTTTTGCTTTTCATTTGCATATACCATATCATGAAAATGCATTCCGTTGCAATATTGATACATAAATTAATAACTATGAGCTCCACACAGGCTGTAACATTGAGCTCCGATTTGTGTGGTATCCATCGTTAATACGGTTAGCTGAAAGCTACCGGGCGCTTAAAGCTACCGGGCGCTTAAAGCTTCCAGGCGTGACCACAGTTTGCGAATAGTGGAAAGCTTCGTTTTTATGCGGAGCAGCTGCAAATGCGGCAGCCAGCGATTTCGAAAGGAAAGTCTCTACGAGGGGTCAGGTGGCACGGGCTATTAATTAAATACAGAGTGCAAATGATACTCAAGATCACAATGCGAGTTATTGGCACCTTCAAATAATCAAAGGCCAACATCAGCGTCTATTCCATGGTTAGGGGAGGCTGGAGGCGAGCGTCGGATCTTGGAGCAAGTGACTCGCGACAACGAGGGGTACATGTGCGATCCCACAAAAGCCATGCGGTTGCGGCGCTGGGCCAATAACTCGCCCCCGAAAAATTTTTGGAATCACTATGAGAAACAACGGAATAGTAAAAACGGACCACCCTAACGTCGACGACCCACGCAAACGCAAAAAAGGAGCACGATTTGCGCACCTATGGAAAAAACCGCGAAATCCGTATTTGGGTACTGCAAGCCTCCCTCAAGAAACTCATGGTGCGACCTAGAGCGTCGAAGTGCTACTGAAGCCAAAAATGCGCAATACGGAGCAACCCTGCAATCAGTAGCAATGCTCCAGATAAAGCATAGGTATCGGGAGAAGAAAAACGTCCATTCCATAGAAGGAAAAAGGACATGGAAAGACGTGAGTGTGAGCGAATTGAGATATACAGGAGTAAGAATAAAATGCGGAAATTCTACCAAAGAATCAAACATCAAACCGATGGCTTTGGAAATCTGGTAACTGATACAGATAGTGTGCTGAGGATATGGGAAGAACATTGGCGACGCAGAACTAATCCCTAATGATAGAAAATGAGGTCCAAGTAGCTGTGACCCGACCGAAGAACAACATCGCAACAGGAGCCGACGGGTTGCCCGTTGAACTATTTAAGACCTGTGGCGACAAGCTGATATGCGTATCAGCTTGTCTGCGCGATCTGGCAAGAAGAACGCATACCCGATGATTGTACGATGTCCCACACATAAGAAAGGAGTGAAAACGAAATGAGCCAACGACAAAGGAATAACTCCCCTCTCCATCGCATACAAGATACTCTCGAACGTACAATGTGAAAGATTAAAACCTAATATCAATGAGATATTTGGGCCCTACCAATGAGATTTTAAACCTGTTAAATGCACCATAGATCAGATATTCACACTGCGCCACACCCTGAAAAAGATCCGAGAAGGACAAAACCACACCTACCATCTCTTTGTTGACTACGAAGCCGCTTTTGATAGCCCTATTTTTTCGAAGGCATTTCAAGCATGTCTGAAATGCAAAATTAATAAGACTGCAGGACGACATCTGCTGATACACGTTCCTCAGTAAGAATAGGAAGAATCTCTCCCAACCATTCAATACCAAACGAGTTTTCAGGCAAGAAGACGGCTTATCGTGTGATCTCTTTCATATCCTGCTGGAGTAGATTATACGAGATGCAAATGTGTATAGACATGGCTCACTACTCACAAGACAACACATGCTACTCACCTATGCCGACGTCATCGAGGTCACTGGAAGTAGTAACTGCAGCCTTTGAAAGAATCGAAAGAGAGTCAGTGATGTCAGGGTCAGTAGATGAAGATAAAACGAAATGGATGGTAACAACGCCCAAAACGCCTTGTACAATTGATCAGATAAAAACAAGTAAATAGGCGTTAAGTTCGACCGGGCCGAACTTTGGATACCCACCACCTCGGGTATATATGTAAACCACCTTTCATCAAAATTCGGTGAAAATTTCATACCTTATACTCATGTACCTCATACCGATCTGAACTATATACGACACGGATGTCGAAAAGCCGAACATAAGTCACTGTGTCAAATTTCAGTGAAATCGGATTATAAATGCGCCTTTTATGGGGCCAAGACATTAAATCGAGATATCGGTCTACATGGCAGCTATATCCAAATCTGGACCGATTTGGGCCAAGTTGCATAAACATGTCGAATGCCTAACACTAAGCACTGTCCCAAATTTCGGCGAAATTGGACAATAAATGCCTGTTTTATGGGCCCTAAACCTTAAATCGTGAGATCGGTCTATATGGCAGCTATATCCAAATCTGAACCGATCTGGGCCAAATTGCAGAAATATGTCAAAGGGCCTAACACAACTCACTGTCCCGAATTTCATCAAAATCGGATAATAAATGTGGCTTTTGTGGGCCTAAGACCCTAAACCGGAGGATCGGTCTATATGGCAGCTATATCCAAATCTGAACCGATCTGGGCGAATTTAACGAAGGAAGTCGAAAGGCCTAAGACAATTCACTGTCCCAGATTTCAGCAAAATCGAATAATAAATGTGGCTTTTATGGGCCTTAGACCCTAAATCGGAGGATCGGTCTTTGTGGCAGCTATATCCAAATCTAGACCGATCTGAGCCAAATTGACGAAGGATGTCGAAGGGCCTAACACAACTCACTGTCGAAAATTTAAACAAAATCGGATAATAAATGTGGCTTTTATGGGCCTAGGACCCTAAATCGGCGGATCGGTCTATATGGGGGCTATATCAAGATATAGTCCGATATAGCCCATCTTCGAACTTAACCTGCTTATGGACAAAAAAAGAATCTGTGCAAAGTTTCAGCTCAATATCTCTATTTTTAAAGACTGTAGCGTGATTTCAACAAACAGACAGACAGACGGACGGACATGTCTAGATCGTCTTAGATTTTTACGCTGATCAAGAATATATATAAAGGGTGATTTTTTTGAGGTTAGGATTTTCATGCATTAGTATTTGACAGATCACGTGGGATTTCAGACATGGTGTCAAAGAGAAAGATGCTCAGTATGCTTTGACATTTCATCATGAATAGACTTACTAACGAGCAACGCTTGCAAATCATTGAATTTTATTACCAAAATCAGTGTTCGGTTCGAAATGTGTTCATTCACCGTAACGTTGCGTCCAACAGCATCTTTGAAACAATAAGGTCCAATGATTCCACCAGCGTACAGACCACACCAAACAGTGCATTTTTCGGGATGCATGGGCAGTTCTTGAACGGCTTCTGGTTGCTCTTCACTCCAAATGCGGCAATTTTGCTTATTTACGTAGCCATTCAACCAGAAATGAGCCTCATCGCTGAACAAAATTTCTCAAAATTTGAACACATTTCGAACCGAACACTGATTTTGGTAATAAAATTCAATGATTTGCAAGCGTTGCTCGTTAGTCTTTCAAAAGTTGAAATTTTTTAATTATTATTTTTAATTAAATATCAGCAGACTAAATTTTCCGAGTGTGTATTCTTGATATTAAGTTAGGCTGAAAGGAGGGTGCAGTTATTAATCCATCACCATGCCACTATGGGCATACACCTAAGCCAGTAATCGGCTTGTTGTGCGCTCTAAATTTTAAAAAAAGTAACCTCGAAAAAGAAATTCCAAGTTAGGAATTCCGTGCTACTTACAAAAAAAAAAAAAAAAAATCCATGCCACGCCCCTTAGTTGGTTCATGCCTGGTATTGTGTTCCTACCTAAGTGCTGGTATCGGTTAGTCGCGAAAACCGGGCAGAGCCAAAGAAAATTCTCCAACGTCTCATCAACTTCCCCGCAAGCCCTAAACATGCTATCACTTGTCGCACAGATTTTACATAAGTGAGCTCGTAGTCCTATGTGTACCGTTATGATACCGAGAGCTATACTGACCTCCTTCTTACTTCCTTTCAGTAATAGCCTCGTCTTCTCACGATCTGGGTCTCCCCATAGGATTTTCGCCATCCTTTTCGCTTGTCCACACTCCCTCAACTCGGACTGCGTCGATCCGAAAGGCTTAGGGTTAACCAAGTTTACTGACGGCAGTTCTCTGGCCTTCACCGCCAAATCGTCTGCCCTTTCATTCCCCCTTACTCCGTTATAACATGGCACCCAAACGATGCAGATTTTGCCATCCTCAGAGAAGGCGTTAATCTCCTTCTTACATTCCAAGACTGTTCGTTATCTCACCGTCCAGGTTAATGCGCATATGGAAATTTTACTGTCCGTATAGATGTTCACACTCGACGTCCTCGCGTTAGCATCACACCAACTCACGCATTCCGTGATCGCCCGAATCTCCACCTGCAGGACCGTACTATGGTCAGGCAGTCTAAAATATATCTCAGTCCCTGGGTTCTCAATGTAGACCCCCAAGCCCACTGTGTCCTCTAGCTTTGATCCATCCGTGCAACATGATCTTCTAGGTGGCAATACTAGGGGTCCGTCAGTCCAAGACTGTACATCTGCGTTAAATGTTCTCTGAACCTGTTGTATGGTTCTTATGTTACTCTTCTCCATCGCTGTCCACCAAACTACTGAGGCGTTAGTAAGTATTGGCCTAATCACGTTCCTGTAGAGCCTGTGGACTATCCTCGGATTCAGGCCCCATTTCAAGCCTACGGCCCTTCTACATAGTGCCCAACATCTGTGAGCCGTCCCGTTCACTACGTTCCTCAATATGACACATCCAATTCAGTTTCCTGACCAAGATCGCACCGAAGTATTTGACCTCGTCAGATATTGAACTCGTCTTATTAAGGAAACGTGGTGCGTTAAATTGGCCCACCTTCGTCTTCCTTGTGAACAGGCATATTTCAGTCTTCTCTGGGTTAACATTGAGACCTCTAGGTCTAGCCAAGTCATATGCCATATGCAAGAACATTTCGGTCCTTCTGCATAGCTGGTTCGGATCCTTACCCCGGAAAAGTATTAAAACATCGTCTGCGTAGCAGACGTGTTGAAGTCCCTCCTCAGTCAGCATCCGTAATAGGTCATTTATGGTGGTCACCCATAGGAATGGCGATAAATTGCCCCCCTGTGGCGTGCATTGAGCCACTTTCTCCCTTATATTTATGTCATGGGACACACAATTTATCCACCTGTTCCTTAGCACATGCTTTATCCAGTCTCTAAGGAACGGGTCCACCTGGTACTGGTCTAAGGATTGAATCGGCACACCGATTCTTCACATTTATGGATCTACTTATTTGGTTTACAATTCGCTGACTGCTGTTTGCTGATACGTTTACAAGACGCGTAAACGTATCAGCGTTCTCAGATAAGACTGACTCGTGTTGCGTCGTGCCATTGCCTTATGTACCTCTTGTCGGCCACATCGATGTTAAGAGAATATCCAATCTGGTATCTTCGCGATAAGGCATGCGCATTTCTGCTTTCAGACACACTAACGATCATAGAGTATTTGAAGAACTCAATTCTTCGTTTAAAAATACAGCATTGTATGAGACAATTGAGAACTGAGTAAAACAGATAACAAGAGAATGCATAAAATGAGCCCTTCAGCAAATAAAAAGATTGATTCGGATTTCAGAGAGTGCACGTTGTATAATGCATGTATTCAGGTACATTTTGCTACAGATAGAGTATTACTTTTCTTTTTATACCCTCCACCATAAGATGGGGGGTATACTAATTTCGTCATTCTGTTTGTAACTACTCGAAATATTCGTCTGAGACCCCATAAAGTATATATATTCTTGATCGTCGCGACATTTTATGTCGATCTAGCCATGTCCGTCCGTCTGTCCGTCCGTCCGTCCGTCCGTCCGTCCGTCCGTCCGTCCGTCCGTCCGTCCGTCCGTCCGTCCGTCCGTCCGTCTGTCTGTCGAAAGCACGCTAACTTCCGAAGGAGTAAAGCTAGCCGCTTGAAATTTTGCACAAATACTTCTTATTAGTGTAGGTCGGTTGGTATTGTAAATGGGCCATATCGGTCCATGTTTTAATATAGCTGCCATATAAACCGATCTTGGGTCTTGACTTCTTGAGCCTGTAGAGTGCGCAATTCTTATCCGATTGGAATGAAATTTCGCATGACGTGTTTTGCTATGATATCCAACAACTGTGCCAAGTATGGTTCAAATCGGTCCATAACCTGATATAGCTGCCATATTAACCGATCTGGGGTCTTGACTTCTTGAGCCTCTAGAGTGCGCAATTCTTATCCGATTGAAATGAAATTTTGCACGACGCGTTTTCTTAATATATCCAACAACAGTGCTCAGTATGGTTCAAATCGGTCCATAACCTGATATAGCTACCATATAAACCGATCTTGGGTCTTGACTTCTTGAGCCTCTAGAGGGCACAATTCTTATCCGATTTGAATGAATTTTTGCACGAAGTATTTCGTTATGATATCCAACAACTGTGCAAAGTATGGTTCAAATCGGTTCATAACCTGATATAGCTGTCATATAAACAGATCTGGGGATTTGATTTCTTGAGCTTCTAGAGGGCGCAATTCCTATCCGATTTGGCTGAAATTTTGCATGACGTATTTTATTTTTACTTTCAACAACTGTGTCAAATAGGGTTCAAATCGGTTCATAACCTGATATAACTGCCATATAAACCGATCTGGGATCTTGACTTCTTGACCCCTAGAGGTCGCAATTATTATCCGATATGCCTGAAATTTTGTACGATGGATCCTCTCATGACCATCAACATACGTGTTTATTATGGTCTGAATCGGTCTATTGCCTGATACAGCTCCCATATAAATCAATCTCTCTATTTTACTTTTTGAGCGCCTAAAGAGCGCAATTCTTATCCGAATGGGCTGACATTTTACACAGGCCTCCAACATGTAATTTAATTGTGGTCCGAACCGGACCATATCTTGATATCGCTCTAATAGCAGAGCAAATCTCTTCTTTTATCCTTTTTTTGCCTAAGAAGAGATGCCGGGAAAAGAACTCGACAAATGCGATCCATGGTGGAGGGTATATAAGATTCGGCCCGGCCGAACTTAGCACGCTTTTACTTGTTGTGTGCTTTCGTAGTAGACAAAAGAATAGGCAAACACACACACTCACACGCCTAGTTTTTATACCCACCACCGAAGGATGGGGGTACATTCATTTTGTCATTCCGTTTGCAACACATCGAAATATCCATTTCCGACCCTATAAAGAATATATATTCTTGATCAGCGTAAAAATCTAAGACCATCTAGCCATGTCCGTCCGTCTGTCTGTTGAAATCACGCTACAGTCTTTAAAAATAGAGATATTGAGCTGAAATTTTGCACAGATTCTTTTTTTGTTCATAAGAAGGTTAAGTTCGAAGATGGGCTATATCGGACTATATCTTGATATAGCCCCCATATAGACCGATCTGCCGATTTAGGGTCCTAGGCCCATAAAAGCCACATTTATTATCCGATTTTGTTGAAATTTGGGACAGTGAGTCGTGTTAGGCCCTTCGACATCCTTTGTCAATTTGGCTCAGATCGGTCCAGATTTGGATATAGCTGCCATATAGACCGTCCTCCGATTTAGGGTCTAAGGCCCATAAAAGCCACATTTATTATCCGATTTCACTGAAATTTTGGATAGTGAGTTGTCTTAGGCCCTTTGACATGTTTCTTTAATTTGGTCCAGATCGGTTCAGATTTGGATATAGCTGCCATATAGACCGATTCTCCGATTTAGGGTCTAAGGCCCATAAAAGCCACATTTATTATCCGATTTCACTGAAATTTGGGACAGTGAGTTGTCTTAGGCCCTTTGACATGTTTCTTTAATTTGGTCCAGATCGGTTCAGATTTGGATATAGCTGCCCTATAGACCGATCCTCCGGTTTAGGGTCTTAGGCCCACAAAGCCACATTTATTATCCGATTTTGATGAAATTCAGGACAGTGAATTGGGTAAGGCCCATCGACATCCTTCGCTAAATTGGCCCAGATCGGTTCAGATTTGGATATAGCTGCCATATAGACCGATCCTCCGGTTTAGGGTCTTAGGCCCACAAAAGCCACATTTATTATCCGATTTTGATGAAATTTGGGACAGTGAATTGTGTAAGGCCCATCGACAACCTTCGTTAATTTGGCTCAGATCAGTCCAGATTTGGATATAGCTGCCATATATATCGATCCTCCGATTTATGGTGTAAGGCTCATAATAGCCACATTCATTATCCGATTTTGCTGAAATTTAGGACAGTGAGTTGTGTTAGGCCCTCTGACATATTTCTTCAATTTGGTCCAGATCGGTTCAAATTTGGATATAGCTGCCATATATACCGATTTCTTGATTTATGGTTTTGGGCCCATAAAATGCTCATTTATTGCCCGATGTTGCCGACATTTGGAACAGTGAGTTAAGTTAAGCCCCTTGACATACTTCTGCAATATCGCACAGATCGGTCCAGATTTGGATATAGCTGCCATATAGACCGATATCTAGGTTTTAAGTTTTGAGGCCATAAAAGACGCATTTATTGTCCGATGTCGCTGAAATTTGAGACAGTGAGTTTGGTTAGGCTCTTCGACGTCCTTCTTCAAGTTTGCCCAGATCGGTCCAGATTTGAATATAGCTGCCATATAGACCGATCTCTGGATTTAAGGTTTAGGGCCCATAAAAGAGGCATTTATTGTCCGATTTCGCCGAAATTTGGGACAGTGCTTAGTGTTCGGCTCTTCGACATGTTTATGCAACTTGGCCCAAATCGGTCCAGATTTGGATATAGCTGCCATGTAGACCGATATCTTCATTTAAAGTCTTGGCCCCATAAAAGGCGCATTTATAATCCGATTTCACTGAAATTTGCCACAGTGACTTATGTTGGGCTTTTCGACATCCGTGTCGTATATAGTTCAGATCGGTATGAGGTATATGAGTAT
Source organism: Stomoxys calcitrans (assembly GCF_963082655.1). NCBI lineage: Eukaryota > Metazoa > Arthropoda > Insecta > Diptera > Muscidae > Stomoxys > Stomoxys calcitrans. The sequence goes on from NC_081552.1 coordinate 24,700,919, forward strand.
AAGGTATGAAATTTTCACCGAATTTTGATGAAAGGTGGTTTACATATGTACCCTACCCGAGGTGGTGGGTATCCAAACGCCTTTTTACTTGTTTTATATGAGAAAACAAACAGTTTGCAAACGATTTGTGTGATCCGTTTATATTTTGAAAATGACAGCCGATGTATTCGAGATTAAAATACTCCCAAGCGCTGAATGGTGGTTGTTTTTCAAGATTATCTACTCAACAGCTACTTGTTCGTTTTACTCCATCTTCGGTGTCTCGTCTCGCTCTTCACTAGTCTTGAAATACAACATCATGTGGGTTCAGTGTTCACGAGCTCAGTAAAAACAGTCACCCATGAATGGTTTTGTGCACACATACAGTGTAAACAACTTCGTGTTGCTTCGTTCGTTGCATGGGGTGGGGTTAAACAAAACAGAAATAATTATGAATAAAAGAATGACAACAAAGAACCCTAGAAACAATGTGTGATGACGTAAACTCGTTACAATTTTAAATAATGGAAATTAAACAAAATTTCGGGATTGGACAACCCTTGTGTTCCAATTTGCCTACTGGCAGCGCTATCGTAAAGCTTGACATATTTGAGGTTATACGTGCTCAGAACGTTTTGACATACGGGCGCTATTTGTGTTGTTTACAGTCACTTTAAAGATTCATCTCGCCCAAAAAATTTAATTACATCGTGAACCTTTTCGTGCGATTATTTGTATACCCTCCACCATACGTCTTCGTGAGCCTCCAGGCGGCGCAATTCTAGTCCGATTTAACTGAAATTTTGCACGTGGTGTTTTGGTATTACTTCCAACAACTGTGCTAAGTATGGTTCAAATCGATACATAGCCTGATATAGCCGCCATTTAAACCGATCTTGGGTCTTGACTTCTTCAGCTTTTACAGGGCGCAATTCTTATCCGATTTGGCTGTAATTTTGCACGTGGTGTTTTGGTGTCACTTCTAACCACTGTGCTATTTATGGTTTGAATCGGTTAATAACCTGGTATAGCTGTCACATAAACCGATCTTGGATCTTGACTTCTTGAGCCGCTAGAGGGCGCAATTCTCATCCGATTTGGCTGAAATTTTGCATGGGGTGTTTTGGTATTTCTTCCAACAACTGTGCAGAGTATGGCGCAAATGGGTGTATAACCTAATATAGCTGTCTTATAAACCGATCTGGGATATTTACTTCTTCAGCCTTTAGAGGGCGCAGGCTGAAATTTTTTACAACGGCTTTTCTCATGACCTTCAACATACAGGGTGGCTGATGAATATTGCTACAATGATGAATATTGCTACATTTTTTTTTCGGTGTATGGAATACATTTTTCTTTTATTCATGTTAAATTAAATTATTAAATTAATTATTAAATTATTATTAATTAAATTAATTAATTAATTAATTAAATTAATTATTAAATTATTATTATTAAATAGAAAAAAAGTTATTACATTTTTTTTTGGTAGCGGCTTTCATCAGCCACCCTGTACATGTAAAATGTGGTCTGAATCGATCTATAGCTTGATACAGCTCCCATATAAACCGATCTTCCGATTTTGCTTCTTAAGCCCCTACAAGGCGCAATTATTATCCAAATAGACAGAAATATTACACAATGACTTCTACAATGTTTAGCATTCAATTCATTTATGGTCCGAAACGGACTATAACTTGATATAGCTCCAATAGCCTAACAGTTCTTATTCATTATTTTTTGTTAGCCTAAAAAGAGATGCCGCGCAAAAAACTCGACAAATGCTATCCATGGTTAATCCTTACGACGTGGATTAACTCAACAACAGTGTCTCGGTAAACTTAATTCAGTTTTTGGCGATGAAGCTCCATCAAAGATCAGTGTTTATCGATGGTATGGTGAATTCATCCGAGTTCGTAGTTCACACAAGACGAATTTCGTGAGGGTGGTCCAAAATCAGTTGTTGTTCCAAAAGCCATTGATGCTGTGCGCCAACTGATATTGTTAAATCGTCATGTGACCTATCGTGAGATTGAGACAACCTTAGGCATTAGTGGGACCAGCATACATTCAATATTGCATGAACATTTGACCGTCAACAAATTTTGTTAGCGTTGGATCCCACACAATTTGTCAATCGCTTAAAAAAGGCTCGTGTCGAAAGAAATGCTCCAAAAATACGAAACAACTGCATTTTGGAGCACTTAAAACATCGATTTGATGAGTCATTCGCCGTATAGTCCTGACTTGGCACCGAAAGATTTCTTTTTATTATCGTACGTAAAAAACAAGTAAAAAGGCGTTAAGTTCGGCCGGGCCGAACTTTGGATACCCACCACCTCGGCTATATATGTAAACCACCTTTCGTCAAAATCCGGTGCAAAACTCAAAACTTATGTCCCATAGCAGAAATATGTGGAGGGGCTTAACTTAACTCTTTGTCCCAAATTTCGGACACATCGGACAATAAATGCGCTTTTTATGGGCCCAAAACTTAAAACCGAGAGATCGGTCTATATGGCAGCTATATCCAAATCTGGACCGATCAGTGCGATAATGCAGAAGTATGTCAAGGGGCTTAACTTAACTCACTGTCCCAAATTTCGGCGACATCGGACAATAAATGCGTGTTTTATGGGCCTAAGACCCCAAATCGGAGGATCGGTCTATATGGCAGCTATATCTAAATCTGAACCGATCTGAGCCAAATTCACAGAGGACGTCGGAGGGCCTATGACAACGCACTGTCCCAAATTTCAGCAAAATCGGATAATATATGTAGCTTTTATGGGCATATAACCCTAAATCGGAGGATCGGTCTATATGGCAGCTATATCCAAATCTAGACCGATCTGAGCCAAATTGACGGAGGATATCGAGTGGCCTAACACAACTCACTGTCTCAAATCATAGGAAAATCGGCTAATAAATGTGGCTTTTATAGGCCTAAGACCCTAAATTTGAGGATCGGTCTATATGGCAGCTATATCCAAATCTGAACCGATCTGAGCCATATTGACGGAGGATGTCGAGTGGCCTAACACAACTCCCTGTCCCAAATTTCAGCAAAATCGGAAAATAAATGTGGCTTTTATGGGCCTAAGACCCCAAATCGGAGGATCGGTCTATATGGCAGCTATATCCAAATCTAGACCGATCTGAGCCAAATTGACGGAGGATATCAAAGGGCCCAACACAACTCACTGTCCCAAATTTCAGCAAAATCGGATAATAAATGTGGCTTTTATGGGCCTAAGACCCTAAATCGGAGAATCGGTCTATATGGCAGCTATATCCAAATCTAGACCGATCTGAGCCAAATTGACGGAGGACATCGAAGGGCCTAACACAACTCACTGTCCCAAATTTCAGCAAAATCGGATAATAAATGTGGCTTTTATGGGCCTAAGACCCTAAATCGGCCGATCGGTCTATATGGGGGCTATATATATCTTGTATAGTCCGATATAGCCCATCTTCGAACTTAACCTGCTTATGGACAAAAAAAGAATCTGTGCAAAGTTTCAGCTTAATATCTCAATTTTAAAAGGCTGTAGCGTGATTTCAACAGACAGACGGACAGCCGGACGGACATGCCTAGATCGTCTTAGATTTTTACGCTGATCAAGAATATATATACTTTATAGGGTCGGAAATGGATATTTCGATGTGTTGCAAATGGAATGACAAAATGAATATACCCCCATCCTTCGGTGGTGGCTATAATAAAATGAGAGGTCAACGTTTTTCGACACCTACAGAGGCGGTTGATGCGTTCAGAATGCACGTTTTGGAGAAATCTGCTCCGAAAATTGGTTCAAACGCATGCAAAAGTGTATAAATTTTAATGGGGAATGTTTTGAAGAACAATAAAGCGATTTTCGATGATTAATATTTGTTATACCCTTCACCATAGGATGGGGGTATACTAATTTCGTCATTCCGTATGTACTTATTTACTTTAATTGGCTATGACAGAATATTTGTTCCACTAGCCGAACGTAGAATAGCGTTCCAAGCGCCTCGATCTTCTGCGCTCATTCTAAAATCTCTGACACCAAGTTTCGAGGTGTCTCCCACCCCTTGATCTTTCCATCGGGCTTTTGGTCTTCCCAGTTTGAGTGTATCACCGTGTTTGCCTTCAAAAGACTTCTTTGCTGGAGCTTCTTCATCCATCCTGACCACATGACCTAGCCATCGCAGCCGTTGTATTTTGATGTGTGTAACTATGCTATCGTCGTCATACAGCTCGTGGTTCATATGTCGCCTATATTCTCCATTAACGCAAACTGGTCCATATATATTTAACGAAGAATCTTTCTCTCAAATACTCCAAGCACTGCCTCATCTTCTTTCACAAGTCCCATGCTTCAGAACCATATAACAGCACTGGTCCATATATATTTTACGAAGAACCTTTTCTCAAATACTCCAAGCACTGTCTCATCTGCTTTCACAAGTCCCATGCTTCAGAACCATATAACAGCACGGGTAGTATCATTGTCTTGTATAGTGTAATCTTCGTCTGTCGAGAGGTGGCCTTGTTTCTAAACTGCTTACTTAGTCCAAAGTAGCATCTGTTTGCCAGTATTATTCTTCGCTTAATCTCAAAACTGGTATCATTCGTTTCGGTTAAGGCGGTGCCGAGGTAGATAAAATTAATAACTGTCTCAAAGTTGTGGTTCCCAACTTTCTCCATTTTCTTTATCTGCTCGGTTGTGCAAGGCTTTTTGGGAGTTGATACCATCCATTTCGTCTTATTTTACTGCCAGACCCATTTTAACTGTCTCTCTTTCGATTCTTTCAAAGGTGTTGTTACGAGACCCCATGAAGTATATATATTCTTGATCGTCATAAAATTTTAAGTCGATCTAGCCATGTCCGTCCGTCTGTCGAAAGCACGCTAACTTTCGAAGGAGTGAAGCTAGGCGCCTGAAATTTTGCACTAATACTTCTTATTAGTGAAGGTCGGTTGGGATTGTAAATGGGCGAAATCGGTCCATATTTTGATATAGCTGCCATATAAACCGATCTTGGGTCTTCACTTCTTAAGCTTCTATAGGGCGCAATTCTATCCGATTTGGCTGAAAATTTTCACGTGGTGTTTCGGTATCACATCCGACAACTGTGCCAGGTACGGTCTAAATCGGTTCATAACCTGACATAGCTGCCAAATAAACCGACCTTGGGTCTTAACTTCTAGAGCTTCTAGAGGGCGCAATTCTTATCCGATTTGTCTGAAATTTAGCACGAAGTGTTCTGGTATGACCTTCAACATTTGTGCCAAATATAGTTTATATCATTTCATAACCTGATATAGCCGCCATATAAACCGATCTCCTGAATAGACTTCTTGAGCCTCTAGAGAGCACAATTCTTATACGATTTGGCCGAAATTTGGCATGATGTATCTTATTTCGGCTTCCGAAAAATCAAAATCAATCTATATCCTGATAATAGCCGCCATATAAACCGATCTCCCGAATAGACTTCTTAGGCTTCTACAGGGCGAAATTCTTATCCAATATGGGTGAAAATTTACATATGTCGTTTTGGTATGACTTCCAACAACTGTTCTAAGTATGGTCTAAATCGGTATATAACCTGATATAGCTGCCATATAAACCGATCTCCAAGTTTGACTTTTTGAGCCTCTGGAGGGGGCAATTATTACTCGATTTGCCTGAAATTTTGGAGGTGGTGTTTTTCTATGACTGGTGTTTTTCTATTCGAAAAAGTCATTTAAAGAATTTGACAAATGCGATCCATGATGGAGGGTATAAAAGATTCGGCCCGGACGAACTTAGCACGCTTTTACTTGTTTTTGTGTTCTCTAATCCCGAAATATAAAAGGCAACCCTCGTAAAAGCCAATTGTAACCATGCTTTAAAGGGTGATTTTTAAGCTATTATCTTTTTAGCAACACTGGTTTGAACAGTTCACGCACGTTTCGTGTGTTTCACTGTCAAACATCTTCAGTTTGGTCTATAATTTAACCATGAATCGTCTTACAAATTTTATTATCAAAATGCGTGCTCTGTTAAGAAAGTTCATCGCACGCTTCTTCTTCTTTAGCGACGAAGCTCACTTTTTGGCTCAATGGGTACGTAAATAAGCATAATTGTCGATTTTGGGGTGAATATCAGCCAGAAGCATTGCAAGAGCTACCAATGCATCCAGAAAAGTCCACAGTTTGCTGCGGTTTATGGGCTGGTGGCATCATTGGACCGTACTTTTTCTTCAAAAATGATGCGAATGCGTTACGTTACTGTGAATGGTGAGCGCTACCGTGAGATGATATCCAATTTTGTTGTGCCCAAAATGCAAGAGCTTGCAAGTGCATGTCTTGTGATTTGAACAGACGGTGCCACATGCCACATGCCACACAGCACACGAAACAATGGACTTATTGAGAGGCGAGTTCGGTGAACATTTTATTTCACGTTCGGGACGGGTCAATAGGCCACCTAGATCGTGCGATTTAACGCCTTTAGACTATTTTGTGTGGGGCTACGTTGAAGCTCATGTCTATACAGACAAGCCCCGCTTCAATTGACGCATTGGAAGAAACATTGAAGCATTTATTCATGAGATACCGGCCGAAATGTTGGAAAGAGAATGCCAAATTGGATGGGATGGACCATTCGAGGCGCAGTCACGGTCAACATTTGCATGAAATAATCTGAATTTTAAATGTTTTTTTTTTAAATCATCTAAAATAAAATATTTTCCCTAATGTATCGGACATTTTATCTCCCCATTTCTTCCAGATTGTTTGTGATGTCACCAAAGAAGCTGCCATTGTGGATCCCGTTGATCCTGAGTGTGTTCTTGCCGCTGTGAGTCAGGAAAATGTCAATTTAACTAAAATTCTAACCACGCATCATCATTGGGATCATGCTGGAGGCAATGAGAAACTTTTGAAGATGTGTCAAAAATCTCTACAAGTCTATGGCGGTGATGATCGTATTGGTGGCCTAAATTGCAAAGTCAAACAAGATGATACCCTGAAAATTGGTGATCTAAAAGTAACCTGCCTTTTTACTCCCTGTCACACAACGGGCCATATTTGCTATTATGTTGAGGCTCCGAATGGCGAGAGATGCGTGTTTACCGGTGATACTCTGTTTCAGGGTGGTTGTGGCCGCTTCTTTGAGGGTACCGCTGAGCAAATGTATACCGCACTCATAGAGAAGTTATCTGCTTTGCCTGATGATACCAAAGTTTTTTGCGGCCATGAATATACTCTGCAGAATATGTCCTACGCCCGTCATGTTGAGCCTAACAACGGTGATATATTGAAGAGAATTGAGTGGGCCAAATTGCGTCGTGCCACAAAATCGGCCACAGTGCCCTCAACCATTGCCGATGAGAAATCTTGGAATCCCTTTATGCGTGTGCATGAGGCCAGTGTACAAAAACATGCTCAACAATCGGAGCCCATACCTACCATGGCTAGTTTGCGCAAAGAGAAGGATAATTTTAAGGGTTAGTCACAAACAAATTCTTATCCGATTTGGGTATATGTTGTTTTTCGGATTAGTTACAAGTTTTGTTTTTGTTTGTCTGAAGAGAAGTTATTTTGTTGCTATCTCGTTTTCTTTTTCAAATTTACAATTGGCTTTTGATGTTTTATTAAACAACATTTTTAATTTCAGCTCATTTATAATTGTTATTGCTTTGAAAGCAAACGCCTAAGCCTTAAGTCTTAAATTGAAATTAAATGTAGACGCACATTTGGATTATTTTTCTTTTGAAATTTTGCTGACTATGTCTGTTTAGAAGTGATGAAATGAATTAACTTAAAATTATGATAAAATTCTTATATATTTGGCAAATTTTGCCTGGGATTATTCAGCAAAGAAATAAAAATGTTTTATTTGGTAATGGTATACATGAGGAGCAAAAACACCACAAACTACAAAAACAAAAAATCAATTTTTGTTCTCAATAAACTCATCATCAGAGCAAGCAAATAAAAATGACATCATATTATATTGCGTTGCCCAAAAAGTAATTGCGGATTTTTTAAAAGAAAGTAAATGCATTTTTAATAAAACTTAGAATGAACTTTAATCAAATATACTTTTTTTACACTTTTTTTCTAAAGCAAGCTAAAAGTAACAGCTGATAACTGACAGAAGAAAGAATCCAATTACAGAGTCACAAGCAGTGAAAAAATTTGTCAACGCCGACTACATGAAAAATCCGCAATTACTTTTTTGGGCAACCCAATACTTAAGCAGCGAAGAAAACAAAGTAGCGTTCAATTATCAACTAAGATTGGTGATCCATACTAAGGGGACTACATTTTAAGTAAGGCAGCTGCACCTTTTCCCAATATTGCCATTGCTCAATTTAATTGTAATAGTCTACATGACAAGATAGATTAAATTGTAGTTAATGAGTCGGAATTAAAAATGCAACTCTGCAAACAAATCCCACAAAAGCAACGCTCATCTATACTAACGATCAATAACGAATCCGACAAGCTTCCTGAAAAAAAAACCCACTGGACAAAATTCGGAAGACTACTCAGAAGAAGACTTGGGCAAGATTATTTAGATTGTCCAAGCATAAAAGAAATTGACGAAAATGTCGAACGGATTACGACTGCCCTAGTGGGGTCTTTGAGTCTTTTGATGAAATCCCATTTTTCACACTCATTTTATAGAATTTATGGTGATGGGATCCTTGAGGAGCTTCAAACCATTTAATCCATCCGGACCTGATGGAATATTTCCGGCGTTACTACAAAAGGAGACAGACTGTCTGGCGCCCCACCTAGCCAATATTTTCACAGCGTGCCTGGAACTTGCATATACTCCGAAAGTCTGGCAGGAAGCAGATCATACTTAGCAGGAGAAGTCAAATCAGACGAGAACTCCGATCTCTAGGGGCTCAATCAGTGCAGTTGGGAGATCGGTTTATATAGGAGCTTTATCAGGTTTTAGACCGATTCAGGCCATACTTGGCACATACTATGGAGGTTATAGGAGAAGTCATTGTGAACAATTTAACCAAATCAAAGAAGAAAAAGAAAATCCTCTAGAGGCTCAAGAATTATAATCGAAAGATCGGGTTTGAACTGATTCAAACCTTCGTTGGTAAATATGTTGAATGTCATAGAAAAAGTCATAGTTCACAATTACCACCAAAAAGGATAAAAATTGTGTTTTCTACAATAGAAACGCTCCAGGAGTATATTCGGGACATCGGTTTATATGCGAGCTATGTATATCCAAACATGAACCGATTTGGCCCATTTACAATCCCAACTGACATAAGATGACTGATTCATAAGAAGTATTTGTGCCCAACTTTAAGCGGCTAATTTAACTCCTTCGAAAGTTAACGTATTTTCCGACAGACGGACGGACATGGCTAGATCGGTTTTAAAGCAATAATAAACAAAGCAATAGGAATACTTTAGCCTGCAAAACAATGGAATGTTAATAAATTTTCTCGTTGAAGTCAGACTATTCATCTGATAACATTTGTGTAATCATCTAATTAATCATGATAATTAGCTCATTTTATACTACTACTACAACTATTTGTAGATTCACACATTTATCTAGAATTTATTACTATTATTTGAATAATTTTCTGTTATCCATTGTTCTACATAGTGTCTAGTGAAACCTTTAATAAATTGTTTAACCTCGGTAATAATTTTAATCTTTGCACACACTTCATGACATTGGAATGCAAAGTGCTCACAGTCCCACAATTGGTAACAATGAAAAATGAAAAAAAAAGTAAAACTGTATTAAGTTTGGCCGTGCCGAACTTTGGATACCCACCACCATGGATAAATTAACCATCCTCTTTTATAAGAACTCCACTTCCATATCCATAATAACATGAAAATGGGGGCTTGTATGTATCATGTTTCATTCAGGTTCCGAGAACTCTTATACAAGTCATAGTTTCAGCGAAGTCGGGCAACAAATCTGCTTCTTATGAAATTAAGACCCTCAATTGGTAGATCAGTTTTTATGAAAGCTATATCTAAATATAATTTGATCTGGAGCAAATGCTGGTTGGATGACGGGAGGCTTAATATTGGCTTGCCCAAAAAGTAATTGCGGATTTTTCATATAGTCGGCGTTGACAAATTTTTTCACAGCTTGTGACTCTGCAATTGCATTCTTTCTTCTGTCAGTTATCAGCTGTTACTTTTAGTTTGCTTTAGAAAAAAAGTGTGAAAAAAGTATATTTGATTAAAGTTCATTCTAAGTTTTATTAAAAATGCATTTACTTTCTTTTAAAAAATCCGCAATTACTTTTTGGGCAACCCAATACAAGTCACTGTGTCCAATACAGCTTTTATGGGCAACAGACCCTTTATCAGCACATCGGTCTATATGGCAGCTATATCCAAATATAGTACGTTTTGAAACATCTTTGGGTCGGATGTTGGGAGGCCTAAAACAACACACCATTTCAAATATCAGCGAAATCGGGTAAAAAATAAAGCTTTTAGGGGCTTTAGACCCTTTATCGGCAGATCGGTCTATATGGCAGCTATATCTAAATATAGTCTGATGTTAACCATATTTGGGTCGAATGTTGGGAGGCATAAAACTACTCATAAAAAATAAAGCTGTTATGGGCTTCAGATCCCATATCGGGAGATCGGTTTATATGGCAGCTCTATATAAATATAGTGCGACCTAAACCATATTTTGGTCGGATGTCGGTAGGCTTCAATTAACTTACTGTTTCAAATTTCAATGAAATTGGAAAAAAAGCATTTATGGGCTTTAGACCCTTTATCGGCAGATCGGTCGCTATATAGCAGCTATATTCAAATATGGTCCGATTTGACCGTTCAAGAACTCAACCTGCGTGCAGCAAAAAGACGTATTTGTGCTAAATTTCAGCTCAATAGCTTTTTGAAGGCTGTAGAGCGATTAAAACAGACAGGCGGACAGACACACGGACATCGTTGAATCGTCTTAGAATTTTACGACGATCTGAAATATATATCTTATGTAGGGTTGGAAATTTATATTTCTATGTGTTGCAAACGGAATGACTATGGTGGTGGGTATAAAAATATTAGTGTAATAATGAAAACCACAAAGATTATCTCTGTTCTCCAGCCAACCAGGCAGCCATTTAGTCAGTCAGTCTGCCTATGAAGTGGAAACAAAGGCTCATTAATATTATCTAAAAAAAAAACAATGAGCCACTTTTACAGATATAATAATGTTATAAATAGTTTTTAAATTTGTCAACTAGCTAAAAATGGGAGATAAGAAAGTTAGGACGGGTTTCTTAAGATATGGTTAGGTTGGGTTAGGTTAGGTTAGTTTGGATGAGGATGATGCCAGAGATAGACGTCCAGACATCCGCTGGCATCCATTGTGGTTCGTTCTCTCTAGAATCTAAGTAGTTTTACGAACATCGCCAAAGATTTTGGCATTGTCTCTAGTGCGAAAATAGATGCCCGTTCCAAATTTGAAGACGATCGGATGGAAATTGCGAACTCTACTTTGACACAACTTAACATGGACAGACGGACATAGCCAAATTGAATCAGAAAATGATTCTGAGTCGATCGTTGTACTTATCAATGGGCCTAACTCGCTTCCTTCTGCAAATTCACTGAGTTATAATACCCTGTACTACAGTAGTGGTGTAGAGTATAAAGATTCCAGTATCTTATTGTTTCTACGACTTAATACCGGATATTGGCAAAGGAATGGATAACTATCCTCCGCGGAGTCAGTTCTCTGACACCAGCGGCAGATGTGGTCATTTCTAATGCCAATGCGAGTCCTACTTAGTGAACTTAGCATATTATGTCCTGCTATAAATCCAATAAAATGAATCCTCTCCAACAATCTTAGAGCATCTATGATACGATTTCAACGTTCGTCCCATAGTTATTTCGCATGCTAACATCCTGCTGTTGAGTTCCATCTTTAACCCACGCTTCCTAATCACGCAATCGAAGCTCGTAGTAGACATGTGATAGAGGAAGGTGAATTTTCGTTATCGAAACCGTAGTAAGATTTGCGCCCTCTCCTTGACCAGGCAACCAACATAGGGTCACTTTGTGTTGTCTGTGCCGTCCCTCCAGAGAGTCCCGACAAAGATGCAGCGTTTGGTCGCACTCATAAGCACTGTAAGCGTCGCCTGACTATCACTAATATGCGGACATCTGACCGGTCAATACTTCTTGACGGCACTAACTCTGCAGCCGTGGCAATCGCAAAGACCTCCGGCTGGAAGATACGGCAATCATCCCCGATGCGATAAGAGACGTCTATCTGAAGTTCCGCATCCAGCACCACAATCTATTTTCGATGTATGTACAAAGGTTATAAACCGATTTGAACCATACTTGGCACGGTTGTTGGATATCATAACAGAATACTTTGTGCAAAAATTCATTTAAATCGGATAAGAATTGCGTCCTCTAGAGGCTCAAGAAGTCAAGACCCAAGATCGGTTCATATGACAGCTATATCAGGTTATGGGCTGATTTGCACCGTACTTGGCACAGTTGTTGGATATCAAAACAAAACACATCGTGCAAAATTTCATTGAAATCGGATACGAATTGCACACTCTAGAGGCTCAAGAAGTCAAGACTCAAGATCGGTTTATATGACAGCTATATAAAAACATGAACCGATATGGCCCATTTGCAATCTCAACCGACCTACACTAATAAGAAGTATTTATGCAAAATTTCAAACGGCTAGTTTTACTCCTTCGAAAGTTAGCGTGCTTTCGACAGACAGACAGACGGACGGGCATGGCTAGATCGACATAAAATGTTAAGAATATATATACTTTATGGGGTCTCAGAGGAATATTTCGAGTAGTTATAATGACGAAATGACGATGACGAAATTAGTATAACCCTTATCCTATGGTGGAGGGTATAAAAATGAATTTTTGTTTGTTTGTCGATTTCTTTGTTTGCGTGTTCCATATAGGGTCAAAAACGGTTGAACCGATTTTCTTGACCCTTCCCTTTGCCCTAATTTTCAAAAATTACTAATCCCGGAGATGGGTAGGGCGATTGAAACGAAATTTTGTTTATGCACTTACAGCGACCCAAAACCCGGCAAACGGATTTATAGACCAATCACTACAATATGGGACTCAAATTAAAGGTAGAGTAGAAAGGTGCGAGTTGAAAACGAATCTGATATCCAAATGCGGAACTAACTGTTTCGTGGTAAATCGAACCATGCCAATGTGGAGCTTAAATGAATGGTCTTTGGGAATAGAGCACGAAATTGACTTTCACTTTTGGGACCAAGAGTCTGGGGATCCACCACACCCCAAGAAGGACTTTTACTGACCAGTGGGGTTTAAATTAGAGGTACTGGAGTGTAGAAAAATCCATAAGAAAATTGGAATACATTTTCAACTACAATTACGGAGAAATTTTCAAATTAAGACTACTCCTCTCCAACATAGCATAATCGGGCGCAGCAGTACAAAAGTAGTATCATAGACAAATTAAGGTTATGAACTTAACTTTAGTTCAGTATATTTAGTATAACCCAGGAGATATGGTCTTGCCAAAGAGCATGTCTTTACATTCCTTCTACCAGGATTCCAGTAATTTGACAGTTGCACCCCAATTTACTAATACTGGGACTTAATTTGAACTGCTCTAAGTATTCTAGCCATTAACTTCGTTTATTCTTCCTTACTAACATACAGATTTTCAGCTTCAGTTTTCTGTATACATTATCATAACGATAAGTATGAAGATTTCCACCATAGTCCACCATAGCTACCGGCGCTAGGAAATGGAATCCCTTTTGAGATAAAAGCCCAGGTGCTATAAAGTGAGAGACTTCGGAATACCATATTGTTTAACCACACCCTGAGAAATTACTCCCTTTGGTGCTTGTTCTTTATATACACACTGAATTTATTTTTATATGAAGGTTAAGGCTGTATTAGATAAAATTATTGTTTCATTATCTATCTGGTTGTGCGAGAATAGTCAAATATATGTGTAGTAAGTAAGAGATGATATTTATCCATCATAATTTTAAATGAAATTTAAGACAATAAAAATGTTGGTAGCTGAGAATTCAAATCAACAATAAAGTTAAGACTTATTTGTTGATATATGTAACTCAGAATTACATGACTGGTGGTGGATGGTGACTATCACCAAATAGAAATTATTAATCATAGACTAAGATTCCATTATGTTGTTATAAATCAGAGCGTTTGAAAACTTGTTTCTGTTTCCCTAATGCCTTTTTCTTCATGCTCTTATTGTCGTTTCGGAAGAGCAAGCTTTAGATATGTATGACAATTGTTATGCTTTAACTTCTTGACAGATGGAAGTTTTAACTTTTCTCTCGCTGTTTCCTTTTCCTTTGCCACCATTCATCTTTTTGTTTCTATAGCAATCTACAGTGGCAACATCATCCAACTAAAGATAGCTGCAAAGGAAAGACTTGAACGAAAAATGTGTCCAACTTAAATGTGTGCAACCACAAAGTAGTAACCTCCCAAGTTATTTCTATACAAAGTGATAGCAATACATCATAGAGAATGAATGCTGAAATGATAAGCTTGTTGCAAAGTTCCATAAATAAACTGTACTCGGGAACATCAAAACCGAAATGAATGTGAAGTACTTGTAGAGTTCTTGTTCAGCATATCATGTTACATTTTGCAAGAGGGCGGTATGGAAAGGTCAGGTTATAGGGAAAAACAAGTAAAAGCGTGCTAAGTTCGGCCGGGCCGAATCTTATATACCCTCCACCATGGATCGCATTTGTCCAGTTCGTTTCCCGACATCTCTTCTTAGGCAAAAAAGGATATAAGAAAAGAGTTGCTCTGCTATTAAAACGATATCAAGATATGGTCCGGTTCGGACCACAATTAAATAATATGTTGGACACCTGTGTAAAATTTCAGCCAATTCGTATAAAATTGCGCCCATTGGGGCTCACGAAGTAAAATAGAGAGAACGATTTATATGGGATCTGTATCGGGCTATAGACCGATTCAGACCATAATAAACACGTTTGTTGATGGTCATGAGAGGATCCATCGTACAAAATTTCAGGCATATCGGATAATAATTGCGACCTCTAGGGGTCAAGAAGTCAACATCCCAGATCGGTTTATATGGCAGCTATATCAAAACATGGACCGATGTGAACCTTATTTGACAGTTGTTGAAAGTAAAAATAAAATACGTCATGCAAAATTTCAGCCAAATCGGATAGGAATTGCGCCCTCTAGAAGCTCAAGAAGTCAAATCCCCAGATCTGTTTATATGACAGCTATATCAGGTTATGGACCGATTTCAACCATATTTGGCACAGTTGTTGGATATCATAACGAAATACATCGTGCAAAAAATCATTCAAATCGGATAAGAATTGTGCCCTCTAGAGGCTCAAGAAGTCAAGACCCAAGATCGGTTTATATGGCAGCTACATCAGGTTATGGACCGATTTGAACTATACTTGGCACAGTTGTTGGACATCATAGCAAAACACGTCGTGCAAAATTTCATTCCAATCGGATAAGAATTGCGCACTCTAGAGGCTCAAGAAGTCAAGACCCAAGATCGGTTTATATGGCAGCTATATCAAAACATGGACCGATATGGCCCATTTACAATACCAACCGACCTACACTAATAAGAAGTATTTGTGCAAAATTTCAAGCGGCTAGCTTTACTCCTTCGGAAGTTAGCGTGCTTTCGACAGACAGACGGACGGACGGACGGACGGACGGACGGACGGACGGACGGACGGACGGACGGACGGACGGACGGACGGACGGACAGACGGACGGACATGGCTAGATCGACATAAAATGTCGCGACGATCAAGAATATATATACTTTATGGGGTCTCAGACGAATATTTCGAGTAGTTACAAACAGAATGACGAAATTAGTATACCCCCCATCTTATGGTGGAGGGTATAAAAAGATTATAAATAACAGACAGGAACAGGCGAAGAGATGATTTCAAAATTATTTAACAGATTTAGACTGCTTCTTTAATTTACAATTATTTTAATGTACCACATTAGCATGTCCGATAATTCAACCAAAAGTTATGCGGGTTAGAAATAGCAAGTAAAAGCGTGTTAAGTTCGAAATCTTTATTTATGTTGTCGATGCATTGTTGAATATTAGCGGGCCTAGAGCCCAGATATAATTGTACTTCATCTGCTAACATCTGAACAGTACAATGATGTAAGCAATCAGGCAAATCGTTGATGTACAAACAAAACAACAAAGGTCCCAGTATTGAACCTTGAGGAACTCCTCTACTAATTGACAGTGCTTTGGATAGTTTATTATGCAACAGAACACACAAACGTCCAGAAGTTGAAAATTTTTTCTAATTTCGTAAATAAAATTGAGTGATCCACAGTAACAAAAGCCTTGCTATGGTCAAGTTATACTAGTAATGATTCCATCTTGCTATCTCCATTCAACCTAAGATCCTCAATCACATCTATTAAAGCCGAAATGCAACTTCTATTTTTCCTGTATCCGAATTCATATCGTTTGTGTGTATGAGTTCGTTGATTTGATAATATATCAGCGTCTCTAATATTTTCGACAAGAAAGATAAAATGCTATCGGCATTTTATCTTTCTTGTCTATCGGCCATTATTGGATGTAGGAAGTGGTAAAATTTTTGCGTTTTCCAACAATCAGGAAATATTGACTTTGTGAGGACTGTATTGTAGACAAAAGTGAGATAAGGCAAAATTGCTGGGATCAGCAGCCTGACCAGCCGCGGTTCAATTTCATTCAGATACCTCAAACTTTTATTGAAAATTGTGGTAGCTACGGGATGCAGGAACTGGCCCTTCGGCGACATTTGTTTAAAGCCAGAGCTGATGTTTAAAGCCAGAGCGATCATTATTTTGCAAAGCCAACTAAATGTCGTTGTCTTTGCGAATATCTTAGTTTTATAGTGATAGTTTTGGAGAATCAGCTTCAGTATTTTGATAAAAATTTTTCCTTAGCGCTCATTTTAACTTGCTCTCAAACTAGTTTTATTGTTTTGTCGGTCAATTGGTTTCAAAAAAAAAAAAAAAAAATGAATGTTGCCCAATTTTTACGAGGAGCCATCTATTGGGTTGCCCAAAAAGTAATTGCAGATTTTTCATATAGTCGGCGATGACAAATTTTTTCACAGCTTGTGTCTCTGTAATTGCATTCTTTCTTCTGTCAGTTATCAGCTGTTACTTTTAGCTTGCTTTAGAAAAAAAGTGTAAAAAAAGTATATTTGATTAAAGTTTATTCTAAGTTTTATTAAAAATGCATTTACTTTTTTTTTAAAATCCGCAATTACTTTTTGGGCAACCCAATACGTTCTACTTATATGAAGCCACTAATTTCTCCTCCGAATTTAACTAAAATCGATCGAAAATCCATTTTTGATGCAAGAGGTGTAAAATATTTTTGGCATCGAGGAAAGAATTGTGCACAATTTTGTCAATAAATGGGCTTGCAGTTGCTCTAGGACTGAAAATCGGGCGATATACATATATGGCAGCTATATCTAAATCTGGATCGATTTCTATGAAATGCACCAGTAATGTGAAGAGTCATAAGAAAATCCTTTCTGCTAAATTCCATGAGAATCAGTTAACAAATGAGCACTTTATTGCAATATTTCTCAAAATCAGACGATCATATATGTGGGAGCTATATTTAAATCTGTACCGATTTCGGCCAAACTTTAAAAATATTGTGGTAGTTGTCGAGGAAAGCGTTGTGCAAAATTTTGGCAAGATTGGTCAAACAATGCGCTTGCAGTGGTTCTTGGGGTGAAAATCTAGCGATATACATATATGACAGCTATATCGAAATCTGGGCCGATTTCTATGAAATTCATCAGTAATATCTAGAGTCATTAGAAAATCCTTCCTGCAAAATTTCGAGAAAATTGATTATAAAACAAGTAAAGAGGCTTTAAGTTCGGCGCGCCGAACTTTGGATACACGCCACCTCGGGTATATATGTAAACCATCTTTCATCAAAAGCCGGTGAAAATGTTCTGGGTGCCGGGCCACAGAGATATCCCAGGATTGTAAAGAGGACTAGCTTGCGAGACTAGAAACTATCCTACACATTCCAGGGATACTGGAATCTGTGGGTATGTCTCTAGCGACATGGAAGCTAAGTTTTCAGGACCAGGCCCGAAGGACAACGAATGATAGATGGTCACAAAGAGGCTATGAGCATTCCAAAACAATGTGGCAATAAAAAAACAAGTAAAAATGGATAAATTAACTATCCTCTTTTATAACAACCCCACTTCCATATCCATAATAACATGAAAATGGGGGCTGATCTGGATCATATTTCATTCAGGTTCCGAGAACTCTTATTCTAGTCATAGTTTTAGCGAAGTCGGGCAACAAATCAGCTTTCTATGGGATAAAGATCCTCAATTGGAAGATCGGTTTATATGAAAGCTGTATCTAAATATAATCTGATCTGGAGCATATGCTGGTTGGATGACGGCAGGCTAAATACAAGTCACTGTGTCCAATTCCAGCGAAATCGGGTAATAAATGCAGCTTTTATGGGCTTCAGACCCTTTATCTGCAGATCGGTGTATATGGCAGCTATATCCAAATATTGGCTTCAAATATCTTACTGTTTAAAATTTCAGCGAAAAATAAAGCTTTTATGGGCTTCAGACCCTTTATCGGGAGATCGGTCTATATGGCAGCTACAATATATCTAAATATAGTCCGATCTGTACCATCTTAAGGTCAGGTATCGGAAGGCTCAACACAACTCATTGTTTAAAATTTCAGTGAAATCGGATTAAAATTTTAGCATTTATGGGATTTACACCCTTTATCTGCCGATCGGTCTATATAGTAACTATATCAAAATATGTTTCGATTTGACCTCTTCAAAAACTTAACCTGCACACAGCAAAAAGTCGCATTTATGCCAAATTTCAGCTCAATATGTCAATTTTTGAAGGTTGTAGAGTGATTACAACAGACAAGCGGACAGACAGACAACACGGACATCGTTGAATCGTCTGAGAATTTTACGACGATACGTAATACATACATTCAGCTAAATATAGTAACTATATCTGGTTATATACCGATTTGGACCGCACTTGGCACATTTGTTGGAAGCCATAATAGAACACTATGTGCAAAATTTCAACCATATCTTATGAAAATAGCGGGTTCAAGGGACTCAAGAAGTCAAATCGGGAGATCGGTTTATATGGGAGCTATATCAGATTCTTGACTAATTTGGACCGTATTTGGCACATTTGTTTTGAAGTCATAACCGAACACTATGTACAAAATTTCAACCATAGCTGGTTCAAGGGGCTCAAGAAGTCAAATCGGGAGATCGGTATATATGGGAGCTATACCCAAATCTGAACCAATATGGCCCATTTGCAATCCCCAATGACCAATTTCAATATAAAGTATCTGTGAAAATTTTCAAGCGGCTAGTTTTACGCGTTCGACCGTTATCGTGATTTCGACAGAGGGACATGGCTAGATCGACGCAGAATGTCGATACGATCAACAATATATTGTACAATATGTACTTTATGGGGTCTTAGACGAATATTTCGAGATGTTAGAAACGGAATGACTAGATTAGTAAAGGGTGATTTTTTTGAGGTTAGGATTTTCATGCATTAGTATTTGACAGATCACGTGGGATTTCAGACATGGTGTCAAAGAGAAAGATGCTCAGTATGCTTTGACATTTCATCATGTATAGACTTACTAACGAGCTACGCTTGCAAATCATTGAATTTTATTACCAAAATCAGTGTTCGGTTCGAAATGTGTTCATTCACCGTTCAGCGATGAGGCTCATTTCTGGTTGAATGGCTACGTAAATAAGCAAAATTGCCGCATTTGGAGTGAAGAGCAACCAGAAGCCGTTCAAGAACTGCCCATGCATCCCGAAAAATGCACTGTTTGGTGTGGTTTGTACGCTGGTGGAATCATTGGACCGTATTTTTTCAAAGATGCTGTTGGACGCAACGTTACGGTGAATGAACACATTTCGAACCGAACACTGATTTTGGTAATAAAATTCAATGATTTGCAAGCGTTGCTCGTTAGTAAGTCTATTCATGATGAAATGTCAAAGCATACTGAGCATCTTTCTCTTTGACACCATGTCTGAAATCCCACGTGATCTGTCAAATACTAATGCATGAAAATCCTAACCTCAAAAAAATCACCCTTTATATCTCCATCCTTTGGTGGTGGGTATAAAAATTGGCAATTTTAGGAGTAAATATTTTGCTGTTATATAAATTCGATCAAAAATTAGTATATTGTAGAAAATTGGAAAAAAAATTACGTTATATGCCTGTAAAATTGAAGGATAAGATGGATTAGAAAATTTTTTGGAACATTTATGACATTTTTATACCCACCACCGAAGGATGGGGTGGGTATAAAAATATAAAAATTCATTTTGTCATTCCGTTTGCAACACATCGAAATATCCATTTCCGACCCTATAAAGTATATATATTCTTGATTGGCGTAAAAATCGAAGACGATCTAGCCATGTCCGTCCGTCTGTCTGTTGAAATCACGCTACAGTCTTTAAAAATAGAGATATTGAGCTGAAATTTTGCACAGATTCTTTTTTTTGTCCATAAACAGGTTAAGTTCGAAGATGGGCTATATCGGACTATATCTTGATATAGCCCCCATATAGACCGATCCGACGATTTAGGGTCTTAGGCCCATAAAAGCCACATTTATTATCCGATTTTGTTGAAATTTGGGATAGTGAGTTGTGTTAGGCCCTTCGACATCCTTTGTCAATTTGGCTCAGATCGGTCCAGATTTGGATATAGCTGCCATATATACAGATCCTCCGATTTAGGGTCTAAGGCCCATAAAAGCCACATTTATGGTCCGCTTTCGCTGAAATTTGGGACAGTGAGTTGTCTTAGGCCCTTTGACATGTTTCTTTAATTTGGTTCAGATCGGTTCAGATTTGGATATAGCTGCCATATAGACCGATCCTCCGGTTTAGGGTCTAAGGCCCACAAAAGCCTCATTTATTATCCGATTTTGATGAAATTCGGGGGAGTGAATTGTGTAAGGCCCATCGACATCCTTCGTTAATTTGGCTCAGATCGGTCCAGATTTGGATATAGCTGCCATATAGATCGATCCTCCGATTTATGGTGTAAGGCCCATAATAGCCACATTCATTATCCGATTTTGCTGAAATTTGGGACAGTGAGATGTGTTAGGCCCTTTGACATATTTCTTCACTTTGGTCCAGATCGGTTCAAATATGGATATAGCTGCCATATAGACCGATTTCTTGATTTAAGGTTTTGGGCCCATAAAATGCTCATTTATTGCCTGATGTCCCCGAAATTTGGAACAGTGAGTTAAGTTAAGCCCCTTGACATACTTCTGCAATATCGCACATATCGGTCCAGATTTGGATATAGCTGCCATATAGACCGATATCTAGGTTTTAGGTTTTGGGGCCATAAAAGACGCATTTATTGTTCGATGTCGCTGAAATTTGAGACAGTGAGTTTGGTTAGGCTCTTCGACGTCCTTCTTCAATTTTGCCCAGATCGGTCCAGATATGCATATAGCTGCCATATAGACCGATCTCTGGATTTAAGGTTTAGGGCCCATAAAAGAGGCATTTATTGTCCGATTTCGCCGAAACTTGGGACAGTGCTTAGTGTTAGGCTCTTCGACATGTTTATGCAACTTGGCCCAAATTGGTCCAGATTTGGATATAGCTGCCATGTAGACCGATATCTCGATTTCAAGTCTTGGCCCCATAAAAGGCGCATTTATAATCCGATTTCACTGAAATTTGACACAGTGACTTATGTTCGGCTTTTCGACATCCGTGTCGTATATAGTTCAGATCGGTATGAGGTATATGAGTATAAGGTATGAAATTTTCACCGAATTTTGATGAAAGGTGGTTTACATATATACCCGAGGTGGTGGGTATCCAAAGTTCGGCCCGGCCGAACTTAACGCCTTTTTACTTGTTTGAACTATTTTTGAACTGTTTGCTATTTGCAAACAGCAGAAAATGTTTGCTGTTTCAGCAAAAAAATTACTGCTATCTAAATTTTAGGAGACTTTATGCTGTTGCGGCAAACATTTTTTCTGTTTTTACTCACAAATTTCTTTGAGTGGAGAACACAAAGTAACTAATTGTGTGGCCACACTATGCACTTAATGAATAAAGTATTTGGCGGAGAATTAAAATAAGTAAATGAAAGAGCTTGCAGTATTTGTTTGTTTACATTATGTGATAAGGGCCATATTTATACCCTACACCACTACTGTGGTACAGGGTATTATAACTTATCGGTTTATATGGCAGCTACACCTGGTTATTTACCGATTTGTACCATACTGAGCACAGTTGTTTGAAATCATAACATTTCAGCCAAATCGGATGAGAATAGCGCCCTCCAGCGGCTCCAGAAATCATGAGTCAAGATCGGTTTATATGATAGCTATTTCAGGTTATGAACCGATCTAGACCATGCTTAGCACAGTTGTTGGAAGTAATACCAAAATACAGCGTGCAAAATTTCGGTCAACGGACGAGAATTGCGCCCTCTAGAAGTTCTAGAAGTTAAGACCCAAGATCGGTTTATATGGCAGCTATACCAGGTTATGTAGAAATTTGCGCCATACTAAGCACTGTTGTTGGAAGTCATGAAAAAACACCGTATGCAAAATTATAACCAAATGGATAAGAATTCCGCCTTTCAAAAGCTGAAGAATTCAAGACCCCAGATCGGTTTATATGACAGCCATATCAGGTTATGAATCGATTTGAACCACATTTGGCACAGTTATTGGAGGTGATACCAAAACAACGTGTGCAAAATTTCAGTTAAATCGGACGAGAATTGCGCCCTCTAGAGGCTCATGAAGTCAAGACCTAAGATCGGTTTATATGGCAGCTATATCAAAACGTGGACCGATTTGGCACATTTACAATCAAACCGACCTACACTAATAGCAAGTATTTGTGCAAAATTTCAAACGCCTAGCTTTACTTTTTCGAAAGTTAGAGTGATTTCAACAGACAAACGGACGGACGGACATGGCTAGATCGACTTAGAATGTCATGCATATTGCGAGGTGTTACAAACAGAATGACGAAATTAGTATACCCCCATCCTATGGTGGAGGGTATAATAAAGCATTTATGGGCATTAGACCCTTTACCGGCAGATCGGTGTATTTAGCAGCTATATCCGAATATGGTCCGATTTGGCCCGTTTAAGAACTTAACAAGCGTGCATCAAAAAGATCCACATGTGCCAAATTTTAGCTCAATATCTCAATTTTTGAAGGCTGTAGAATGATTGCAACAGACGGACGGACGTCTAAGAATTTTATGACGATCCGAAATATATATACTTCTTATCGTTGAAAATTTATATTTCGGTGTGCTGCAAACGGTATGACTAAATGCATATACCCCTATCCTATGGTGGTGGGTATAGAAACAACAACAATTGCTGTGTTTATGGACATTAATTCCTCAGTTTCATGGTTTTTCTTTAAGCAAAATCAATTTTCGATATATTCGTCGCTTCTCTGGAAAAATATCTTCCGATTGATGCCCAATTCATTAAAATTCGTGCCCGACCCTGGATTGAATTCTTTGGCACTTTAATGCTTTTGATTTACATTTAGCCCATCAGAACGGGATTTCGGGAAAAATGTGAAGAAAACCGTAAAAAAAGAAAAAAAAAATCGGGTTTGCTAAGTCACAAACATAGAAATTTTAATTACATATGGCTGAACGGGTGAAGCGTCTTGAAAGCTGAGTTGGAAGCGAAGTCGGATTATCAGATTTTCAGGCAAATTGATAAACATTTCGTAGAAAAACAGTCCCCTAGTGTTTTTCTTCCCTTTTTATACCCTCCACCATAAGGGTATACTAATTTCGTCATTATGTTTGTAACTACTCGAAATATTCGTCTGAGACCCCATAAAGTATATATATTCTTGATCGTCGCGACATTTTATGTCGATCTAGCCATGTCCGTCCGTCTGTCTGTCGAAAGTACGCTAACTTCCGAAGGAGTAAAGCTAGCCGCTTGAAATTTTGCACAAATACTTCTTATTAGTGTAGGTCGGTTGGTATTGTAAATGGGCCATATCGGTCCATGTTTTGATATAGCTGCCATATAAACCGATCTTGGGTCTTGACTTCTTGAGCCTCTAGAGTGCGCAATTCTTATCCGATTGGAATGAAATTTTGCACGACGTGTTTTGTTATGATATCCAACAACTGTGCCAAGTATGGTTGAAATCGGTCCATAACCTGATATAGCTGCCATATAAACCGATCTTGGGTCTTGACTTCTTGAGCCTCTAGAGTGCGCAATTCTTATCCGATCAGAATGAAACTTTGCACGACGTGTGTTGTTATGATATCCAACAACTGTGCCAAGTATGGTTCAAATCGGTTCATAACCTGATATAGCTGTCACATAAACCGATCTTGGGTCTTGACTTCTTAAGCCTCTAGAGGGCGCAATTCTTATCCGATTCGAATGGAATTTCGCACGACGTGTTTTGTTATGATACCCAACAACTGTGCCAAGTATGGTTTAAATCGGTTCGTAACCTGATATAGCTGCCATATAAACCGATGTTGGGTCTTGTCTTCTTGAGCCTCTAGAGGCCGCAATTCCTATCCGATTTGGCTGAAATTTTGCATAACGTATTTTATTTTTACTTTCAACAACTGTGTCAAATAAGGTTCAAATCGGTTCATAACCTGATATAGCTGCCATATAAACCGATCTAGGATCTTGACTTCTTGACCCCTAGAGGTCGCAATTATTATCCGATATGCCTGAAATTTTGTGCGACGGATCCTCTCATGACCATCAACAAACGTGTTTATTATGTTCTGAATCGGTCTATAGCCCGATACAGATCCCATATAAATCGTTCTCTCTATTTTACTTCGTAAGCCCCAATTCATATACGAATTGGCTGAAATTTTACACAGGTCTCCAACATATAATTTAATTGTGGTCCGAACCGGACCATATCTTGTTATCGTTTTAATAGCAGAGCAACTCTTTTCTTATATCCTTTTTAGCCTAAGAAGAGATGCCGGGAAAACAACTCGACAAATGCGATCCATGGTGGAGGGTATATAAGATTCGGCCCGGCCGAACTTAGCACGCTTTTACTTGTTAACTTATCATACCACTCGCGCTTCGTTTCACCACAAAGTAGCTTTCAGACGATGTAAGCAAGTGTCATAAGTGAAAGTACTCTTGTTGCCAAAACGAAATAGGAACTCAGTTGAAGGAAGGGTAAAGTGTGTTATTTGCGCTTGGCATAACATTCTAGGTAATGAAATGCATATAAATAACAGACCCAAGGAAATGTAGAGGAATCAACCGCAGTGTCAGTCAACGCTGAGGGTTTGAAGGATTTTCCACATGGTTAAGAAAAAAATGAATACAACTTGTATGATCATGTACAAACATAGTTTATTTCAACAAAATATATATGGAAATGTCACAAACAATTGTAATAAATTTACAAATTCTCTTTGTTCTCTATGTACCTTGCAGATTTGTTTGTTCCGATTCGTCTTCCTTCAAAGTTCTGAGCTCATTGATAATTATCCTGTAAACGATTCCACCATGATTCAATTTCTTTAAGAAAATTTTCTAATATTTCTGGTTGTTGAAATACTTTGGGATCCAGTTGAAGTTTATTTTCATCCATGACTTTCCATTTTTTCATGCTGCTCACAATTTCACCGCAAAATGTGGTGGAGGGAGATTTAAAATTTTCCGATTTTTGCAGAGTACATTCTGAAAGAGTGTGAAACGAAAAAATGTAAAAGGAAATAAAAAGAAACAAGTAAAAAGGTGTTAAGTTCGGCCAGGCCGAATTTAGGATACCCACAACCTTGGGTATACATGTAAACCACCACCGCCAAAATCCGGTGAAAAATTCATACCTCATGCCCCGATTGGGACCAAATACTAATGAGTACAAGTGATAGTTCAATTGTGCATAATAAAATATTGGTCTTTTAACGATCTGAACCTTAAAACAACATGGATGTCGAAAAGTCTAACACAACTCAATGTCCCAAATTTCGGTGAAATCGGACAATAAATAAAGGCGCATTTATTGGCCCCAAAACCTTAAATCGTGAGATCGGTCTATATGGCAGCTTTTTGCAATTCTAGATCGATCTAGGCCAAATTGCAGAAATATGTCGAGGGGCTTTATATATAACTCACTGTCCCAAATTTCGGCGACATCGGACAGTAAATGCGCCTTTTAAGGGCCCAAAACCTTAAATCGAGAGATGGGTCTATATGGTGGCTATATTCAAATTTGGGCCGATCTGGGCCACATTGAAGAAGGATGTCGAAGGTCCTAACACAACTCACTGTCCCAAATTTCGGCAAGATCGCACAATAAATGCGCCTTTTATGGGCCCAAGACCTTATCTATATCCTAATCTGGACCGATCTGGGACAATTTGAAGAAGGATGTCGAAGGGTCTAACGCAACTCACTGTCCCAAATTTCGGCGAAATCGGACAATAAATGCGTCTTTTATGGGCGCAAGACCTTAAATCGAGAGATTGGTCTATATGGCAGCTATATCCAAATCTTGACCGATCTGAGCCAAATTCAAGAAGGATGTTGACTGGCCTAACTCAATTCACTGTCTCAAATATCAGCAAAGTCGGATAATAAATGTGGATTTTGTGGGCCTAGGTTAAGTTAGGTTAGGTTGAAAAGGGGGTGCAGAAATTAATCCGCCCCATGCCACCATGGACATACACCTAAGCCAGAAATCGGCTTGTTGTGCGCTCTAAAAACTATAAAGTAACCTCTACAAAGAAAATTTTTACTAAGGAATTCCGTGCTACTTATAAATGCCTTAATTGTTTTCAATACCACTCCCCTAAATTGGTTTATGTCTGATATTGTGTCTCCACCTAAGTACAGGTATCTGGCGAAAGCCTGGCAAAGGAAATGCTCCAACGTCGAAATCTTCCCCGCATGCCCTACACATGCTATCACTTGCCGCACCGATTCCCCCATAGGATTTTCGCCGTCCTACCGACCGTTTCGCGGTTCCTCAATGTTGCATGCGCATTCGTCGCCCTCTCCCTTAACTCGGACCAGCAGTGGGTCACAAGCGTCGTCGTCGTCGTCGCCTTCTGCGTCCTCGTCGTCGGACTATGTGACCCCACCGACCTCTCCCGTACGGCAGCATACCAGCCAAAATATTGCTAGGCCAGTGCCGGGAAGTGCATCGTTCTTGCAGTTAAACTGCAACGGACTTCGTGTCAAGATCGATGAGCTTGTGGACTTTACGATCCAGGAGACAAAGCTGACCAACACCTGCAGCTTGCACAGTTGTCACGGTTACAATGTGCTACGTATGGATCGCTCAAGGAATGGAGGTGGGGGATTGGCCTTCGTAATGCACCATTCCGTGCAATATAGACCTATCTCGCCTGCCCATGGCGCTAGTGACCCCTACATGGAATGCATGCGGATAGCAGTCAGGTCTGTTACTGCCAAGATAGAGCTATACAACGTGTACATACCGCCGGTTGGTAGCTGTGTCCCGATTAATGGTTTACAACCCCGACATAAGTGGTTTGCTATCTGGCCATAATCGTCTGGATCTAGTGGACTAGGTAACGACCAGCGTGGCATAGCTTTGGCAGAGCAGATTGAAAGCTCCACGTTTTGCACGGTGAATGAGGATGCCCCCACTAGGATTACGAGGAGGTACAGCAGCTCGCCAGACATCTCCATTGCATCCCCTGATCTCCTGAGTGACTTATCCTGGCAAGCCGTCATATCTTTGGGGTCAGACCACCTCCCCATAATTCTCACCATCGACCGACCACCCGACTTCATAACCTCTGAGCGCCGGACGTTTATCAATCATAAGAAGGCCGATTGGACTGGCTTCAGAGAGTATACCAATCGCCGCTTCAGTGAACTGCCACAACCCTCTGATATGCTTGTGGCTGAGAGGAAATTCCGAGACATCATTAACGCAGCAGCCACTCGCTTTATACCAGCCGGTCGAATACCTCATGTGCGTTCCAATTTCCCTGCGCAAGCAGTGGTATTCGCAGATGAGCGTGATAGGATTCGTGCTATGGACCCCGCTAACCCCAGAATCAGGGAGCTGAATCTAGAATTAAATAGTGTAGTCAATAAGCGGAATTTGTGGCTGGAACACTTGGAGCTATGCAACTCAGGCACCGGTGTAGGCAAACTGTGGTATACTGTTAAGTCACTCTCGAACCCCGGTAGACGGGACGACAGGACCTCAGTCACTTTTGGCGAGATAACCGTGACTGATCCGAAGAGATGCGCCAGGTTGTTCAACCGTCAATTTATTGTGCATCTGAGAGAGACAGGGCAAGGAGGATATCCATTCGCCGTATTCGTGGTCTCCGAGCCGATGAACACGAATGTCATTCGTGGCGCCAAATCATCTAAGGCGTTGGGCCCCGACGCAATCTCTACATTGATGTTGAAGAATCTGGATTCATCTGGAGTTGAGTATCTTACCACTGTGCTCAACCTGTCATTGAACATTCTTATAGTTCCCGATGTCTGGAAAAAGGGCAGAGTGATCCCGCTACTGAAGCCTGGAAAAGACCCGCGTATGGCGGAGTCGTACAGACCGATATCCCTTCTCTCACCAGTGGAAAAGACGCTTGAGGCATTACTCCTCCGAAGCCTCGTAGGAGAATTTCCATTCGCCGAGCATCAACATGGATTTCGAAGACATCACCGCACTCATTTGCCGTGGCTTCAATCAGCCCAGGCCATATGATAGGACGATCCTCGTGGCACTGAACCTATCGAAGGCATTCGACACGGTCAGCCATGCCAAATTTTTTGAGGATATCGCCAAGCCAGGCCTGAAACGATGGGTCGCGAATTTTCTGTGTGGTCGCCAGTCATTTGTGGAATTTAGGGATAAGAAGTCGAAACACCGTAGAGTGAAACAGGGAGTTCCCCAAGGTGTGGTAATATCTCTAGCACTGTTTAACCTCTACCTATCCTCCATTCCACCCCCTCCAGACGGCATAGAGATCGTATCATATGCGGACGATTGTACGATCATGGCATTAGGCCTCCCACCCATTGATGACATCTGCGGTAGGTTGAACGTCTACCTCAAAGAGCTTGCCTCATATTTCGCTGCAAGAAATCTGAAGATATCCGCCACCAAATCTTCAGCCACATTGTTCACTACAAATACGCGTGAGGTGAATACTGAGCTGACTGTGATGGTCGATGGAGAAATTATTCCGACCATCAAGTGTCCCAAACTGCTTGGCGACACATTTGACAGCTCTTACACTTGCAGGCAGCACGAAAAGCAGACGAAAGATAGAACACAATAAACTGCTACAACAACAACCACTTCATGCATTCCAAATTAATGAGGAGTAAGTAAGAATTCCTCGGATTCAGGCCCCATTTCGAGCCTACGGTCCGTCTACATAGTGCACAACATCTGTGAGCCTTCTCAGTACGCTCCTGAATGTGACACTTCCAATTCTGTTTCCTGTCCAAGATCACACCTAAGTATTTGACCTTGTCAGATATCGAAATCGTCGTATTGAGGAAACGTGGTGCGTTAAATTGGGCCACCTTCGACTTTCTCTAGCCATATAAGCTTTACTTGCTTTTTACTCGAATCCATAGAGTGTAAAGCCAATACAATAATAAAGAGTGGCACACCCAACGAATTGCTCAGATACGGGACATCACTTGCGTATTGCAAATAAAAAACAAGTAAAAGCGCGCTAAGTTCGGCCGGGCCGAATCTTATATACCCTCCACCATGGATCGCATTTGTCGAGTTTATTTCCCGGCAACTCTTCGTAGGCAAAACAGGATATAAGAAAAGATTTGCTCTGCTATTAGAGCGATATCAAGATATGAGACCTGTGTAAAATGTCAGCCAATTCGAATAAGAATTGCGCCCTTTGGGGGCTCAAGAAGTAAAATAAAGAGATCGATTTATATGGGAGCTGTATCGGGCTATAGACCGATTCAGACCATAATAAACATGTATGTTGATGGTCATGAGAGGATCCGTCGTACAAAATTTCAGGCAAATCGGATAATAATTGTGACCTCTAAAGGCTCAAGAAGTCAAGATCCCAGATCGGTTTATATGACAGCTGTATCAGGTTATGAACCGATTTGAACCATACTTGGCACAGTTGTTGGATATCATAACAAAACACGTCGTGCCAAAATTCATTCAAATCGGATAGGAATTGCGCCCTCTAGAGGCTCAAGAAATCAAGACCCCATATCGATTTTTATGACAGCTATATCAGGTTATGAACCGATTTGAACCATTCTTGGTATAGTTGTTGGATGTCATGAGAAAACACGTCGTGCCAAATTTCATTCCAATCGGATAAGAATTGCGCACTCTAGAGGCTCAAGAAGTCAAGACCCCAGATCGGTTTATATGGCAGCTATATCAGGTTATGGACCGATTTAAACCATACTTGGCACAGTTGTTGGATATTATAACAAAACACTTCGTGCAAAATTCAGTCCAATCGGACAAGAATTGCACACTCTAGAGGCTCAAGAAGTCAAGACCCAGGTCGGTTTATATGGCAGCTATATCAGGTTATGGACCGATTTAAACCATACTTGGCACAGTTGTTGGATATCATAACAAAATACTTCGTGCCAAAATTCATTCAAAGCGGATAAGAATTGCGCCCTCTAGAGGCTCAAGAAGTCAAGACCCCAGATCGGTTTTTATGGCAGCTATATCAAAACATGAACCGATATGGCCCATTTACAATACCAACGGACCTACACTAATAAGAAGTATTTGTGCAAAATTTCAAGCGGCTAGCTTTACTCCTTTGGAAGTAAGCGTGCTTTCGATAGACAGACAGACGGACGGACAGACGGACGGACATGGCTAGATCGACATAAAATTTCACGACGATCAAGAATATATATACTTTATGGGGTCTCAGACGTATATTTCGAGTAGTTACAAACAGAATGACCAAATTAGTATACCCCCCATCTTATGGTGGAGGGTATAAAAAAACAAAGCTTTAATGGACTTCAGACCCTATATCGGCAGATCGGTTTATATAGCAGCTTTATCCAAATATGGTCCGATTTGGTCCGTTCTAAAACTTAACCAGAATGTATCAAAAAAACGCACTTGTGCCAAATTTTAGCTCAATATATTAATTTTTGAAGGCTGTAGAGTAATTACAACAGACGGACGGACAGACACACGGACATCGTTAAATCGTCTTAGAATTTTTAAAACGATCCAAAATATATATACTTTTTGGGTCGAAAATTGATATTTCGATGTGTTGCAAACGGAATGACTAAATTAATATAACCGCTATTCTACGGTGGTGGGTATACAAATTTGGTATCTAAATTTCGTATGGGGTACCTAGTGGAGACGCCCCACAACCAACCAAACATATAAGAGGACCAAAAACGACAATAAGGAAATTAAATGAAAGGTATTTGCGAGTAGAAAACGTATCTGATATTCCATTGCCGAACCAAGTGTGTGGGCGACCACCCCAGCCCCCAAAACACCCCCAAATCGGACATATTTACCGACCATGGTAATATGGGAGTCGCCACTTCCCAAAAACACCCCTAAACAGAACAAATTTACGACCATAGCAATATGGGGCTCGTGAGAGCAAAGCACGAATCTGATATCAATACTCGGGAAAAGTGTCTATGGGGCCACCCCACACCCATAACACCACCTAAATAGGACGTATTTGCTGACAATTGCAATATGAGGCTCAATTAAGATGTATTTCAGAGTAGAACACGAATCTGATTGATATTTTCAGAGCCAAGTCACTGAGTGGCCACCCCATCCGCCAGAACACCCTCAAATCGCACATGTTTGCCGTCTATGGAAATATGGGCTCAAACGAAAGGTAATTGGGAGTAGACAACGAATCTGAAGTCAACATTCGGGGCCAACTGCCTAGGAGACGTCCCACCCCCATAACAATAACAATAAATAACAATAAATAAATAATGATATTTGAGAGTAGAGCATAATGCTGATTTATTTTCAGGGTTAAGTGTTTGAGAGACTACCCCACTCCCCCAAAACGCACCTAAATCGGACATATTTACCGACCAGGTCAGTGTGGGGCTCAAATGAAAGCTATTAGGGAGTAGAGCATGAAATTGACACCCACCTCCGCGACCAATTTCTGGGGGTTTCCCCCTAAAACAAATAGCAATTTTTTACTGACCATCGCAATATGGGGGTTATATAAAGGTTTTTGGGAGTAGAATACGAACGTTATCCAAATGTGAGACCATATATTAAACACCCCACAAAGAGTACAAATTTACCGACCATGGCAATATGTGGCTAAAATGAAAGGCATTTGAGATTGGAAAACGAATTTATTGGGTTGCCCAAAAAGTAATTGCGGATTTTTTAAAAGAAAGTAAATGCATTTTTAATAAAACTTAGAATGAACTTTAATCAAATATACTTTTTTTTTAAATTTTTTCTAAAGCAAGCTAAAAGAAACAGCTGATAACTGACAGAAGAAAGAATGCAATCACAGAGTCACAAAAAATTTGTCAACGCCGACTATATGAAAAATCCGCAATTACTTTTTGGGCAACCCAATA
Source organism: Stomoxys calcitrans (assembly GCF_963082655.1). Taxonomy (NCBI): domain Eukaryota; kingdom Metazoa; phylum Arthropoda; class Insecta; order Diptera; family Muscidae; genus Stomoxys; species Stomoxys calcitrans. The sequence goes on from NC_081552.1 coordinate 24,733,648, forward strand.
ATAACCTCATCCCATAAACTCGCCTTAAACCAATGGCAATATGGGTTTTAAAATGGTATGGTATATGCTGCTGATATATTTTCAGAGCTAAGTGTCTGGGGGACAACATCACCTCCGAAAAAATCGCTAAATCGGACATACGTATATTTACCGATCATGGCAATATGGGACTCAAATGAAAGGCATTAGAGTAAAGTAGAGCACCAAATTCATACCCCCTTTCAGGACCACCACCTAATCCCTCCAACCACCACCCTGGGGGCCTTCCCACTCCCAAAATCCCCATGATAATATCGGGCTCAAGTAAAATCTTTTAAGAATGGAGTACATCTAAAATCCAAGCATAGATGACCCTCCAACAGCCGAGCGAATTAAGAGACCAATAAAAATCATAAGGGATTCAGAAAAAGGCAATTATATTGTTGTAGTGTTAGTCAAGCGATATACATATACTATTTTCGTAGCATGGCATTTGACTATAAGCCCTTTTAATTTTCGAAAATAAATATTCAAACGATATTTTTATTCCGTACTAGTTGACCCGGGCCCGCTCCGCTGCGCTTCTTTTTGTTATATGGAGCAACATTTTCCTTTAAATATCTATTTTCGACAATTAAAGAGCTTTTAGTGAAATACTATGCTACGAAATATTAGGTTGCCCAAAAAGTAATTGCGGATTTTTCATATAGTCGGCGTTGACAAATTTTTTCACAGCTTGTGACTCTGTAATTGCTTTCTTTCTTCTGTCAGTTCACAGCTGTTACTTTTAGCTTGCTTTAGAAAAAAAAATGTAAAAAAAGTAAATTTGATTAAAGTTCATTCTTAGTTTTATTAAAAATGCATTTACTTTCTTTTAAAAAATCCGCAATTACTTTTTGGGCAACCCAATAGTATATCGCATGACTATCAGTTGAACAATATAAGTGCCTTTATCTGAATCCCATATGATCTTTATTGGTTTGCGAATTATGTTTGGATGTTAGGTGTACTCTTTGCTTAAAATAATTTATTTCAGCCCGATATTCTCATGATATCCGATTTAGGGGTATTTTCGGGGGTGAGGTGGTCCCCCAGACACTTGGCCCTGAAAAAATAGCAGCTTCGAGCTCTTCTCCCAAATACCATTTATTTAAACCCTACATTGCCATTGGATTAGGGGAGTTTACACGATGAGGCGTCCCCAAACACATGGCCCCAAAATAGGTTATCAAATTCGTTTTCTAATCATGGTCGAAAAATTTTTACCCTTTGGGGGGTGTTTTGGATATCAAATTTGTATTCTACTCCCAAATACCTTTATTTAAGCCCCATATTGCGATGGTCAGTAAAAGACAGCAGTCTGAGATGTATTTGGGAAAGGAGTTGACCCCCAGAAAATTGGTCCCGAAAGTGGGTATCAATACCTGCTCTACCCCCAATTACCTTTCCTTTAAGCTCCACATTGACATGGTCGGTAAATATGCCCGATTAGGGATGTTTTGGGGATTGAAGTGGTCCCCTAAACCCTTAGCCCATAAAATATATCAGCAACGTGCTCTGTCTAACAAACAAACAAACAAACACAAATTGATTTTTACATATAAGATAAAGTTAAGGAAGGCGCAGCGGAGCGGGCCCGGTTCATCTAGTCTTATATATAAAAATCAATTTGTATTTGTTTGTCGGTTGTTTGATCCCTATAGACTCAAAAACGGCTGCACCGATTACCTTGAAATTTTCACAAATTGTGTAGGTTGATCAGGAAGGAAACATAGGCTATATAATTTTTTGATATCGGAAGGGGGGCGGACACTCCTCCTTACCCAAAAAGTACTGCCCTAAAATAAAAGTGGACCGATCGAAACAATGTGGGACTCAAATAAATAGGCTTTAAACATTTTTGTTATCGAATTCTTTTTGCACTCTCACAATCACCGAAAATTAGATATGGTTTCTATTGTTGGGGTCGGTGCCTCGGGGGTCACTCAAAAACCGGCAAATGGATATATATACCAATCACGACAATATAGAGGTCAAACAAAAGGAGCTTGAGATATAAAACCGAATTTGATATCCATGTTTTTGGGGAGCCGCATCAAGCCTAAATACCTCCCAATTATATAAAAGATGTTTGGGGGTGGAAATTTATTGATTTTCGGGAAATTTATTTGAAAGTAGAGCATGAATCTTATGTTTACTTTAAGGGCCAAGTGTTTGGGTGACCATACCCCCTAAACTGGAAATATTTACCAATACGGTATTATAGGACGCAAAACAAAGGCATTTGGGAGTTGAGTGAGAAATTGCACAGGAACCGAGCAGGGGCAAACATCGCACACATCTCCTTTTAACAGTACGATAAAGCCTGTTTGTCTATATCAAAACGAATTTTTCGTCTTATTCAAGAGTTTGCATAAACGACAATTCGAGCAAAAAAGGAAGTATTTTGATGTGTAGATACATACGTCAGTGCCGAAAAGGCAAATAACTCATAGGAAGTAAAAAAAAATGCAAATTTTGTCCATGAACATTCCACTAAGGAACAGGGGCAAACTACTCACATATCAATGAGTGCAGTCCGATTCAAGTTTTAAGCTCAATGATAAGGGGCCTCCTTTTTATGGCCGAGTCCGAACGGCGTGCCGCAGTGCGACACCTCTTTGGAGAGAAGTTCTACATGGCATAGTACCACACAAATGTCGCCAGCATTAGGAGGGGAAAACCACCGCTGAAAATGTGGTGTCCTCCAAATGGAATGGCGGAGTTCATAAAAATCGAAATCTTGATTTCCTTAAAATTACTGGAATCATGTCATCTGCTTATTGAACATTTTGAAGCCTTAATACTTTACGAAATACTTACTTGATCTAGGCTTTTGCATCTTAAGACCGGAATATGCACCATTAGCCTCTTGATACATGTTTAAAATTTTATTCATTTTACGATCAGCTTGTTTTTCGCTATACAAAGACAGACACTTGGCCATACAGTCATTTTGGAACTTTAAACGTGTACTGTGTAAAGAATTCTTTTGAGTTTGGGGAACAGCATGAGCATTAGTCTCATGCTGACAATCATTGTGTTTTTTAAATCTCATTGAGGCTAAAAGAGCTTCGACTTTGGACAAGGCTCTAGGAAATAATGAGAAAATATAAAAAATTGGGGTTATTTAGCTAAATTTTTTACCAACTTTGAATTCCTTAAAGAGAACACCCCCGGTATTTGGTAGGTTCTCAGCAAATAATGCAATTTGAAGGCCACACAATGCAATAAATCCTCTCCAGCCATGATTTGCAAACGCAACAAATGCTTTTGATTGTAAACATGTTCCCTAACCCACCAACCTCGCCATATGGCCTGTATTTTTTGAGCCGATTTAAAGTAATGTTCCTCCAAGCGTTGTTGTAAAACAGCTTCCAATTTGCGATAATATAAACGGCGGGCATGAAAACGACGCCATTCCGTTTGTATAATGATGGAAGCCCATTTTTTACGTCGGTATAAAATACGGGCCAGCCAGCCACGCACAAAACGTTGTATGCAGCGAGCGGCTTTGTATTGGTGGTATTCTAAAATAAGCAAGGAAGTGCTAAAGGATAAAAATTTTAAAAGCTCAGCATAGAGAATTGATTTTATGCTTGATCTTCTATATACCGTGATAGGACCTCTACAATCTTATAGGAAGACTTAGTTTCTTTGTCTCTCTCGCTCCCATTTTCATTGCATTGCTTGCTACTTTTAGCTCCTAGAGACTTCTCTTCAATTTCCAAAGATTTCTTGGATGATTCTTGAATGGGATTAGGAACAATGGATTTCTTTTCAATCCTTACATCACTTAAATCTGCCACAGAATTCTGTCGAGATTTGCGAGATTTTTTAGGGGGCATTTTCAAGAAGTCTTTCTGAATTATTCACAAGTTATTGGAGATTTGTAAAAAAATGCCTATAAAAATGAAATATAATATTTGTACGAGTTTGACAGATTTTGTTTATGGAACTGTCAAATAAACCTATTTTAATAGCCTGTTTCTCGATGTCAAACGGTTGCTTTTCGTTCGTCTGGGCTTCTTTTTCCGATGTATATTCGTCTATATGGACGATTATTCGCATTTATTTTTGATGAGTTATTAGCTCTCATGTTTATACATAGAAATTCTTCCCTTTTTGCTCGAATTGGAGTTTAAACAAACTCTTGCGCGACGCGAAAAACTCGCTTCGGGATAGACAAACAGGCTGTACGGCTTTACTAAGTTTTGCGAATAAGGACATATTCTGACACATTCTACTTGTGGGTCTTATGCTTGAAATGCAATATGCCAAATGGTTCAAAATACGATAAAGATAATGGCCCTACAATAAAACTATTGGGTTGCCCAAAAAGTAATTGCGGATTTTTCATATAGTCGGCGTTGACAAATTTTTTCACAGCTTGTGACTCTGTAATTGCATTCTTTCTTCTGTCAGTTATCAGCTGTTACTTTTAGCTTGCTTTAGAAAAAAAGTGTAAAAAAAGTATATTTGATTAAAGTTCATTCTAAGTTTTATTAAAAATGCATTTACTTTCTTTTAAAAAATCCGCAATTACTTTTTGGGCAACCCAATATATGGCATATATCGTTTAGAGAATCATATAATATGCTTATGTACACAATCACATATGGAACTGGAAGTTATATAGACTGGAAGTGGACATTGATGTACTGGTTAAGCGTATCTCAAAAGCCATGGACGATTACCGGCAGACCGGTAAATTTGAAGAAATGGGTCCATTATGGGCTAAAGTCCATAGTCGGGAGAATGGTCTATATGGGCAGCTTTATCAAAATGAGAAAAACGCAGTTTCCGTCGCCGATGCATGTCCAAAACGGAAGCTTCTATAGCTTCACAGCAGTGGTTGCAGTAATTTGTCTTTACACAATGTCCTTAGGTGTTAAATTCAGTGCAACCGATGATGACGTCCTCAGTGCGGCTATATGAAAAAACTAGCTGTGCATTCGATCCGGATGAGTATTGAACACCTATTGTTCAATACTCATCCGGTCCCATGATCAGACCGCAATACCATAAGGCCTTATAGGGCTGATAACTGCAGTAAACAGCCAGTGCAGATATGTGGTTTTAGCCATCATCTTTTCTCAATAGCTCTCTTGCAGGTGTATAGGCTAAATGTTTCATGTAGACAAATTGTGGGTCCGCCTAAGATTCGTTTATAAACCTAGTGGTCTTATAAAGGCCGGGTGGTATAACACCACCCGCTTGGGTGGTGGTAAAATCAGGCGGTATTATAAAAACCCGGTGGTCTTATAAAGATCTGGTGGTCTTATGAAGACCTGGTGGTATTATAAAGACCTGGTGGTCTTAAAAAGACGTATTGGTCTTATAAAGCCCTGGTGATCTTACAAGGACCTGGTGATTTTATAGAGACCTGGTAGACTTATAAATACCTAGTGGTTTTAAAAAGGATCTGGTGGTCATATAAGACCCTAGTAGTCTTACAAGGACCTGGTAGTCTTATAAAGACCTGGTGGTCGTATATAGACCTGGAGGTCTTATAAAGATATGGTGGTCTTACAAAGACCTGGTGGTCTTATAAAGATCTGGTGGTCTTATAAAGACCAGGTGGCTTTATAAAGACCTGGTGGTCTTATTAAGACCTGGTGGTCCTATAAAGACAAGGTGGCTTTATAAAGACCTGGTGGTCTTATAAATACCTGGTGATCTTATAAAGACCTGGTGGTCTTATAAAGACCTGGTGATTTTATAGAGACATGGTAGACTTATAAAGACCTGGTGGTTTTAAAAAGGATCTGGTGGTCATATAAGACCCTAGTAGTCTTACAAGGACCTGGTAGTCTTATAAAGACCTAGTGGTCTTATAAAGACCTAGTGGTATTATAAAGACCTGGTGGTCTTATAAAGATCTAGTGGTCTTATTAAGACGTGGTGGTCCTATAAAGACCAGGTGGCTTTATAAAGACCTGGTGGTCTTATAAATACCTAGCGGTCTTATAAAGACCTGGTGGTCCTAAAAAAACCAAGTGGTCTTATAAAGACCTGGTGGTCTTATAAAGACCTGGTGGCCTTATAAAGACCTGGTGGTCTTATAATAACATGGTGAGCTTATAATGTCATGGTGGTAGTATAAAGACCTGGTGGTCTTAAAAAGAAATGGTGGTCTTATAACGACCTGGTAGTCTTGTATAGACCTGGTGGTCTTATAAGAACCTGATGGTGTTAAAAAGAGGTGGTAGTCCTATATAAAGACCTGGTGGTCTTATAAAGACCTGGTGGTCTTATAAATACCTGGCGGTCTCATAAACACCTGGTGATCTTATAAAGGCCTGGTGGTCTTATAAAGACCTGATGGTCTTATAAAGATCTGGTGGTCCTATAAAGACCTAGTGTTCTTATGAAGACCTTGTGGTCTTATAAAGACCTGGTGGTCTTATAAAGGCCTTATGGTCTTATAAAGACCTGATGGTCTTATAAAGACCTGGTGGTCCTATAAAGACCTAATGTTCTTATTAAGACCTTGTGGTCTTATAAAGACCTGGTGGTCTTATAAAGACCTGGTGGTCTTATAAAGACCTGGTGGTCTTATAAAGACCTGGTGGTCTTATAAAGACCTGGTGGTCTTATAAAGACCTGGTGGTCTTATAAAGACCTGGTGGTCTTATAAAGACCTGGTGGTCTTATAAAGACCTGGTGGTCTTATAAAGACCTGGTGGTCTTATAAAGACCTGGTGGTCTTATTAGAACCTGGTGGTCTTATAGGAACCTGGTGGTCTTATAGGAACCTGGCGGTCTTACAATTACCTGGTTATCTTATAAAGACTTGGTGGTCTTATAAAGACCTGGTGATCTTATAAAGACCTGGTGGTCTTTTAAAGACTTGGTGGTCTTATAAAGACCTGATAGTCTTATAAAGAACTGGTAATTTTATAAAGACCTGGTAGTCTTTCCTATCGCCTCTTAATGATAGATTTTCTTATCGCCTCTTAATTTCTGTTTAGTTTTGCTCATGGTTAGACAACTGTGACGTTTGATGTACATTGATTTGATTTTATTTCCATTTAGTAAGAGGGATACAGATGGTACATAAGCTAGTTTTAATGTTCACTTTCAGCTGCTTTCCCATGGGTTTTATCTTATCGGCATAACGATTTCGGCACATTCTGTGTAGAGGTCACTGATATGAGGGCAACAAATTTACATACTATTGGGTTGCCCAAAAAGTAATTGCGGATTTTTTAAAAGAAAGTAAATGCATTTTTAATAAAACTTAGAATGAACTTTAATCAAATAAACTTTTTTTCACTTTTCTTCTAAAGCAAGCTAAAAGTAACAGCTGATAACTGACAGAAGAAAGAATGCAATTACAGAGTCACAAGCTGTGAAAAAATGTGTCAACGCCGACTATATGAAAAATCCGCAATTACTTTTTGGGCAACCCAATATATACATGTGTTTATACTTGGAGACTATTACTATTTTGGAATGGCTGATAATATTTTCTGATTATATCAAGTAGGTGATTTGAACCAATGGTGTATGACTAATCTAGGAGTAGGGATTGAAGATAACAACTTGCAAAATTCTAGCATAAGAGCGGGTTTGTCGTAAAAAAAATTAAGTTCGTGTTAGCTAAACGGAACATTTATTTATGGTGGGGATAAACCTTATGTAAACAAATTTGGTTTTCTCGTATACTTTTGAGGTAATTTAGAATATATGGCAACATTACGATGCAATTAGTAATAAAAAATTTGCACAAACTTTTACAGTTATTAGTAAAAGAGAGTGTGAGAGCGAAAAAAATTCGGAGAGTTTTGTAAATGAAATGTTGTAAATTTCTTCTGGTTGTTTTTGCCCCGCAGAAGTTTCTTTCTCTTTTGCAATTGTTGGTGTATAAGTACGCGAACACATTGTTATAAAGGGTGATTTTTTTGAGGTTAGGATTTTCATGCATTAGTATTTGACAGATCAGTGGGATTTCAGACATGGTGTCAAAGAGAAAGATGCTCAATATGCTTTGACATTTCATCATGAATAGACTTACTAACGAGCAACGCTTGCAAATCATTGAATTTTATTACCAAAATCAGTGTTCGGTTCGAAATGTGTTCAAATTTTGACAAATTTTGTTCAGCGATGAGGCTCATTTCTGGTTGAATGGCTACGTAAATAAGCAAAATTGCCGCATTTGGAGTGAAGAGCAACCAGAAGCCGTTCAAGAACTGCCCATGCATCCCGAAAAATGCACTGTTTGGTGTGGTTTGTACGCTGGTGGAATCATTGGACCGTATTTTTTCAAAGATGCTGTTGGACGCAACGTTACGGTGAATGAACACATTTCGAACCGAACACTGATTTTGGTAATAAAATTCAATGATTTGCAAGCGTTGCTCGTTAGTAAGTCTATTCATGATGAAATGTCAAAGCATACTGAGCATCTTTCTCTTTGACACCATGTCTGAAATCCCACGTGATCTGTCAAATACTAATGCATGAAAATCCTAACCTCAAAAAAATCACCCTTTATTATGCAGCAAACGGTAAACAAAACACAGCTGTATTTATCGGGACGATAAGTCGGCACCCATCTGCCGGTTAGGTTTACCGTTGGGATAAGCAATAAGCAAATGATCAGAAAACGAAACTCCTTTAACCAGAAGAATATCGATACGATAAATTGTACCACCACTGTGGTACATGGTATTATAAATTTGTGCATTTGTTTGCAACGCTAAGAAGGAGACGAGGCAGACCCATTGATAAGCATACCGATCGGCTTAGAATCACTTCCTGATTCGAGTTAGCTATGTCCGTCTGTCTGTCTGTCCATGTATTCTTGTAATCAAGGTACAGGTCGCATTTGTTGTCCGATTTTCACAAAATTTTGTTTAAGTCTCTTTTTTGGTCCAAGGACGAACGCTATTGATTTTGAAAAAAATCGCTTCAGATTTATATATAGCTCCCATATATATCTTTCATCCGATTTACGCTTTTAAAGCTGTAGAAGCCACAATTTTGGTCCTGCCTTACAAAATTTGGCACAAAGGGTTTCTTTTGACGTCCCAATATGTGTTCAAAATTTTATAAAAGCGGTTCAGATTTAGATATAGCTCCCATATATATCTTTCATCCGATATGCACTTTTAAGGCTGTAGGAGCCACAATTTTGGTCCGATCTTTACCAAATTTAGCATGAGATGTCGTGTGACATCTTAATACATGTGCAAAATTTCATTTAAATCAGTTCGAATTTAGATATAGCTTGCATATATATCTTTCATCCGATTTGACCTATTAGGCACAAAGTGCTTTTTGACGTCCTAGTATGTGTGCAAAATTTCATTACAATCGGATCAGATTTATATATAGCTCCCATATATACCTTTCATCCGATATGACCTTTTAAAGTAGTAGCCACAATTTTGGTCCCATCCTAACAAAATTTTGAAGGTGATGTTTTATTTGATGTCGCAATACATGCAAAAAATGTCATCAAAATCGAACCAGATTTAGTAAAGTTGACATATATATCTTTTAATCATTTCGACATGAGATGTGTTAATTGACTTCCCAATACGTATGCAAAATTTCATCAAAATCGAATCAGATTTAGATAAAACTCCCATATATATCTTTTGGGCATTTCGCCCATATATATCTTTTCGGCTGTAAAAGTCACAATTTTCGTACCATCGTAAGAAAATCGTAGAAATTTCAATTCTATATTTCAATAGGTATACAAAATTGAAGTCTGACTAAATTTGGATATAAGTGGTATGGATTAAAAGTATTATATACACTCGGTGGTGTTGGGTATTATACAGTCGGCTCCGCCCGACTTTTGCCTGTCCTTACTGGTTTAGTTATTCCGTTTGCAACACATCGAAATATCAATTACCGACCCTACAAAGTATGTATATTTCGGATCGTCGTAAAATTCTAAGACGATTTAACGATGTCCGTGTGTCTGTCCGTCTATCTGTCCGTAAGTCCGTCTGTTGTACTCTCTCTACAGGCTTCAAAAAAAAACTATTGAGCTAAAATTTGCAACAGTTACGTCTTTTTGATGCACGCTGGTTAAGTTCTTGAACGGGCCAAATCGGACCATATTTGGATATAGCTGCTATATAGACCGATTTTCCGATAAAGGGTCTAATGCCCATAAAAACTTAATTTTTAATCCGATTTTGCTGAAATTTTAAACAGTGAGTAGTTTTAGGCCTGCTCACATCCGACCCAAATATGGATTGTTTTTAACCGATTTCGCTGAAATTTGAAACAGTGAGTAATTATAGGCCTTCCAATATCTGACCGATCTACCGATAAAGGGCCAGAAGCCCATAAAAGCATTATTTTTTAACCGATTTCGCTGAAATTTGAAACAGTGAGAAGTTCTGGGCCTACCAAAATCTGACCCAAATATGGTTCAGATCGGAATATATTTAGATATAGCTGCCGTATAGACCGATCTGCCGATATAGGGCCTGAAGCCCATAATAGCTTTATTTTTCGCTGAAATTTAAAACAGTGAGTAGTTTTAGGCCTACCAACATCTGACCCAAATATAGTTCAGATGGGCGTTTATTTAGATATAGCTGCCATATATACCGATCTCCAGATAAAGGGTCTGAAGTCCATAAAAGCTTTATTTGTTAATCAATTTTGCAGAAATTTTAAATTGTAAGTAGGTTTAGGTCTACCAACATTTGACCCAAATATGGTTTAGATCGGCCTATAATTTGATATAGCTGCCCTATAGACCGATCTCCCAATAAAGGGTCCGAAGCCCATAAAAGCCCTATTTTTTATACGATTTCGCCGAAATTTTGAAACAGTTGGTAATTTTAGGTTTCCCGACATCCGCCCCAAATATGGTTTGGATCGGACTATATTTAGATATAGCTGCCATATAGACCGATCTCCCGATAAAGGATCTGAAGCCCATATAAGCATTATTTTTTATCCAATTTCACTGAAATTTGAAACAGTGAGTAGTTTTAGGCCACCCCCCATCCGACCCAAATATGGTAGAAATAGCAATGTATTTAGATATAGCTGTCATATAGACCGATATGCCGGGTAAAGAGTCTAAAGCTCATAAAAGCTTTATTTATTACCCGATTTTGTTGAAATTTGAAATACACAATTTAACAGTGACTTATATTTATAAGACCACTCAATGTCCGTGCCGAATTTGGGTGCATAAGTTATCCAAATTTCATCGGATTGTGACCAAAGGAGGTTAACATATATACACGAGGTGGTGGGTATCCAAAGTTCGACCCGGCCGAACTTGTTTTTTTTTTACTCCTTTCTTTAGACAGGTTTTTTGGATCAACATGAGTTTCCATCATCTACTGTCAATTATAAATTTTTTTTATTCATACTTACCTTTAGTCAAAACTAAAGAAGCTGAAAAAAGTTGCGCCAGGGTCTAGACCCAACGTAATTCTTTTCTCCAAACTTGCCTTTTGTATGATCTTGTAAGAAACCCATTTAAAAATATTTTTTTTTTTTTGTTTTTTATTTTAGAAATATTCATTTTCTGGTATTTAATAAAACATTTAAAAAATTACAATGAATAAAAATGTAATTTATAAATAATATATACAAAGAAAATTTTTTATAAATAAAGCAAGAGTGTTTATATGGCGGCCATGCCGATTTTTAAAATTAAATACCCCTTCGTATGGGAAATCAAATCCAGGAACGTGTTGAGTTTGGTGAAAGTCAGCCCGTGGCTGAGAGAGGTAAAGCAAAGATCTTAAACAGACTGACTAAGATCCTAATTAGTGACAAAACGGGCAATTAGTGGCAATAGGGATCCGTAAAATAAAATAACACTTAATTTACGCAACGAAATAACATTTTAAGCTTCGTCGATTACGTAACAAAACGATTTGTCTTGTATTTAATGCAAACTCGATACATAATACGTTATAATATTGAATGAAACATCTAGTTTTGTTTCATTGCAAATTGCAAATTTTGCCCATGAACATTCCACTAAGGAACAGGGGCAAACTTCACACATATCAAGTTAAAGCTCAATGAGAAGGGTCCTCCTTTTTATAGCCGAGTCCGAACGGCGTGCCGCGGTGCGACACCTCTTTAAAGAGAAGTTTTACATGACATAGTACCTGCCAAATGTTGCCAGAATTAGGAGAGGAAAACCACCGCTGAAAATTTTTTTCTGAAGGTCTCGCCAGGATTTAAAGCCAGGTATTCAGCGTCATAGGCGGCCATGCTTACCTCTGCGCTTCGGTGGCCTCCTGCTTGTCTTGCTTCATTACGTTTAGTTTATACACAAAACTAAAAATATTTCTTTTCGTTATTTTTATATCAATATGTTGCGTTGTGATACCTTGCGAGATGATACCTTTTGTTACGTTATTATGATTTGGCACACATACTAAGACGCCGTTATGCTCAATGCTATCATCTACCTGAAATGTTTTAAATCGTGCTTCATCGAGTTTTAAACGGTTTAGGCCGAAACAGAATGAGCGCTTTGAGTTTTGCTTTTGAGCGTCGCGTTGCAAAAACACAACACTGCGCACAAATGCCACAAAAACAACGCGGAAAAGTTAAAAAATTTTTAATTTTGACGCTTGGAAGCGAGCGTAATTCTGTGCTGCCACACGTGAAGTAGTGTTTTAAGTCATCCAAGTTAAAAATTGTTAAACATTTGCGAGTTGATTTTTTGACATTTGTTGGCAGATTCTCTCATTCTGCTTAGCCCTTTATTGCGCAGTTACGTCAAAATACTTTTAGCCACCATATGTTGAATTAAAATATAATACGATACAATGATTTAAACACTTATAGAAATATCTATAAGCCAATAATACTTCGATTTTGGGTTTTTTTAAATACTAATTACATTACCATGGATATGAAACACCATGTACAAATTCATTGCATTACGTTACGGCAGAAGTTATTACATTACGAAACGTTGTGGACACGCATTAAACATCGGTAGTTTGCTAGTCGATACTTTACAATTCCTTACTTCGAGAGAGTTAATACTTTAATATTCCATGACTTAAGTTCTTAGTTAAATTGAGTTCCTTTTGCTATAAAACGTGAAATATGCAAGCAAATGTTTTATTAATCAGCAAAATTACTTGGCAATTCGATACTATGGTGAATGACGTTACGTCAATACTTTACAATTCTTCAACATACTTCGAGCTAGTTAACACTTTAATTTTAAGCAAATGGATTATTATACAGGAAAATCACTTTGACGTTACGTCAAAATTGTATACATTCAACTAGGATCCTCCTGCGTTGAAGACAAAGCCACACTTAAGCTGTTAGCCTCAAGTATTGTAATGTAACGTAACCAGAGAAATAATGCGCCATTGAATTCTTCATTGCGTCGCCTTACAATATTTTAAAACTTGCACGTCATGCCAAGTAAGGAGATTATTCACACATAGATGACTTAAAAATACGTTGCCGTGCAAAATCTATAATCGATTACTTGATTATGTTGAGATAAGTTAAACACGTTTGTTAAGATACGTTATTGCGCCTTGCTTTGCGTTAGAGCACGTTAGCATAGCGTTAAGTTCCAATAACTCTTATTTGGAATCTGTTATTGAATGTAACGTCGCGTTAAGTTCGATTAAGTCATTCCGTCCCGTAGCATTACAACCAATGTTATCCATTGATTTAGAATCATTTATTAAATTAAAATGCACAAAACACGCGTGTTATACCACATTAGGAAATTATCCACACTAAGATTACGTTAGGATAATTAAAAAAGGCATTGTGTTACGATGCCTTATAAAGCCGTGCCATTGATTCCAAATCCATTATCGAATGTCTCATTACGCTGAGATACGTCAAACACGTTGTGTTGCAATACGTTAATTCTCCTTGCATAGCGTTACAATACGTTAGCATGGAGTTAAATTCCAATACCTCATATTTTGAAATCGTTATTGGATATAATAAAATACAGTTGTTATTGTATTTATCGTTGCGTTAGTCCCTGCTACGTTACTTTTCGTCATTACACTACGAAGCGTTACGATACCTAAACATTTGTATGCTATATGGTTATTATCAAACAGATAGAATGCATTGATGTAGAATCCTTTAATGAATTCTTGGTAACATCGTGTCATGCCATATTAGGAAATAAGACACCTTAGATTACGTTACGATAATTAGAAAATCATTGTAGAAAGATACATTGCCGTTGGTTCAAAATCCATTAGCGAATGTCTCATTACGCGAAGATACGTTAAACACCTTCGCTGGGATACGTTATTGCACCTTGGTTTGCGTTACGATACGTTAATATAGCGTTTAGTTCCTATAGCTATTATTAAGAATACTACATTGAGAGTAAGATTGCGTTAAGCACGGTTACATTACTCTACTTCATTGCGCTACGTAACATTACTACACGTCAATAATTGCATGTTGTGCTAAATGTAGGTATAATTTAACGGATATTATTCATTGATGTATAGAATCCCTTATTGAATTATTAGTTAAATTGCGTTACAATGTATAAAAACAGGTACATGTTGCCAAATTGGGAAATTATCCATCCTTAGATTACGTCACAATAATAAAAAAAATATCATCGCATTAAGATACATTAAAAAGCCTTGCCGTTGATTCAGAATCTATTATAGAATGCCTCATTACTTGGATACGTTGTTGCAGCTTGCGTTGTTAAACGATACGTTAGCGTAAATTTTGTTTAGCACTCGTTATTGAATGAATGAACCTAGTTCGTTTTTTTTTACGACATTACGTTTTGCAAATTATTGTTATATGTTCCCTTGCGTCTCATTAACTGAATTTTCGCTAATTATGCCCTATTTTTAAAGATTGCGTGCTCTTCTGCTGACATTGCTATACGTTTGCCACTAATTAAAAAAAAGAAAGATTTGTGGAAAGATTTCTACAGGGGTATCTTAAACTTAAATTAAGTTTCTAATAATTTTTTATAAAGAAAATAATATATGATAATAATAATAATTTGTAAAAAAAAATTACAACATAAAATTCCATTAAATAAGAAAAAAATTAGAAAAAATTTTGGTAAAAAAGGTCTTTAACGAATTTCAGTCATCTTTTATGTTTTTGTTTTACTTTTTTATATATATTGCAAGCAAAAAAAAAAATTAAAATGTCATAAGGTATTGGAGTTTTTAGAATAACAAAAATTTAAAAAAAATATATG
The DNA here is from genome assembly GCF_963082655.1 of Stomoxys calcitrans. Classification (NCBI taxonomy): domain Eukaryota; kingdom Metazoa; phylum Arthropoda; class Insecta; order Diptera; family Muscidae; genus Stomoxys; species Stomoxys calcitrans. The sequence continues at coordinate 24,748,859 of NC_081552.1, forward strand.
TATATATTATTAATAATTTCGTTTTTTTATGAATATTGTTTGCAGTTTATCAAACAAAAAAAGTTGTCGCCTCGTTTGAAACTTACTTCAATTTATTTATCGTTTTATCGATAACTTAAAGCTTCATTTATACAAATTTAAATATTTGTAGGTATCTATATGGGGTTATTTGGATGTTATAAAATAAAATATTGAATTTCTTAAGGGTAAAATCCAATAAATATTTTTCGGATTTTTAGCTTAGAAGTAATACCGGAAATTGTGAATAGTAGTTGGGAGACATTGCCTAAGAGAAACCTAAGCGTTGGCGGTTTCTTCTTATCTTTTTTGTTTTGCCTTTTTCTTAAATAATTTGGAATAATTTTTTCTTTTCTTCTCTTTGTGTGTGTTGTTTTTTT